>NC_133325.1:493484905-493784905 GCF_042186555.1 Aquarana catesbeiana
TGGAACAAACGAGTCAGGAAACATGGAAGATTGGAAACCATAATTTACAATAAACGGGGACAATCGGGAAGCAGAATTCAAAGCACTATTGTGAGCAAAGTCTGCCCACGGTAATAGGTCTGACCAGTTGTTATGATGGTCAGAAATATAGCAACGTAGGAATTGCTCCAAGGACTGATTGGCTTGTTTTGCGGCCCCATTAGACTGTGGGTGATACGCAGAGGAGAAAGCAAGCTGAATTCCCAACTGTGCACAAAAGGCTCACCAGAACCGGGACACAAACTGACTACCCCTGTCCGAGACAATCACCTTGGGTAGCCCATGTAAGCGAAAGATCTCCTGAGCAAAAATGGAAGCCAGTTTCTTAGAAATGGGCAACTTCTTAAGTGGAATACAATGACACATCTTTGAGAACTGGTCAACCACCATAAGGATAACAGTGTTGCCTTGGGAGTTGGGTAACGCCACAATAAAATCCATAGACATGTGGGTGCAGGGCCTCTCTCCATTGGGTATGGGTTGTAGGAGGCCCACTGGAAGGTGTTGTGGAGTCTTACTCTGAGCACACATGGAACAGGCAGCTACGAAAGCAGTTACATCAGCATGTAGACTAGGCCACCAAAATTGTTGGAAAATGGCCCAAATGAATTGATTCTTCGCAGCTGCCTTGGGGGAATAGTAAGTCTGGAGCACGGCAGTATGGAGACTCTCTGGGATAAAGCAGCGGTCACAAAGTTTCTCAGGAGGAGCATGGACCTGAGCAGCAAGAATTTTGTCGCCCAAAGGAGAAGTGAGACTGGTGCGATCAGGAGGAATCACAGGAACTGGAACCAACTCCAACTTGGAAGTGGAGGAAAATTGTCATGACAAGGCATCAGCCCTTACATTCTTAGTACCGGGTAAGAATGAGACAATGTAATTGAAAAGAGCCCATCGCACCCTTCTGGGAGAGAGCCATTTAGCCTCAGACAATAATGTGAGATTCTTATGGTCAGTTAGAATGAGAACCGGCACAATGGTACCTTCGAGGAGATGTCTCCAATAGAGTCGCACTTCTCCAGTTCACAAAAGAGATTGTTCTCTCTTAGTTCCTGAACCACACGACAGACATCTGTGTGGTGGCTCTCCAGGGACTTGGAAAATATGAGGATATCATTGAGATAAACCACCACACATAACTGCAACAAATCTCGGAGGACATTGTTAATAAATTCTTGAAAGACTGCCGGGCATTACAAAGGCCAAATGCATTACGAGGTACTCATAATGGCCTGTTCTGGTATTAAACGCAGTTTTCCACTCGTCACCCTCCTTAATCCCCACGGGATTGTATGCCCCTCTCAAATTAAGCTTCGTGAAAACTGTTGCTCCCTTGAGGCGGTCAAATAACACTGTAATCAACGGAATCGGATAGGCATTCTTAATCGTGAGATGATTGAGACCCCTATAATCAATACAAGGTCTCAGTTCACCACTCTTCTTCTTCACAAAGAAGAAACCAGCACGAGCAGGAGATGAGGATTTGTGGATGAAACCTTGAAAAAGAACGTCTGCAACATACTCCTCCTCAGCCTTATCCTCCAAGACCAACAAAGGGTAAACCCAGCCATGAGGGGGTATGACACCAGGTTGAAGGTCAATTGCGCAATCATACGGCCGGTGTGGAGGCGAACTACCGGCTTGACCTTTGTCAAAGACATTGCTAAAATCGCAGTACTCCTCTGGCAAAGAGGTGAGTGAAGAGGTGCACAGGATCTTGGCTACCTTCTGGAAGTATGTCTCACTGCATTGTGGTGACCAGGAGAGAACCTCAGCATGGAACCAATTTAAAGAGGGGTTGTGCCTCTGTAACCAATGATAACCAATAACAAGCGTAAACTTAGGTGAGGAAATAACTTGGAATTGGATTATCTCATGGTGAAGAACCCCTACGGCCATGGACAATGGAACCATCTCATGAATCACATGGGCAGGCTGTAAAGGTCTCCCATCAAGAGCCTCAATGGCAAGTGGTGTGTGCCGCAGCTGCAGCGGAATTGAGTGCTTCGATACAAAGGCAGCATCAATGAACAGGCCTGCAGCCCCAGAGTCGATTAGAGCCTGTATCTTGACAGACAACTCAGCCCAAGAAAGGATGACCAAAACCAGGGGCTTATCCTTCTGGATAACTGGGGATGAAACAATCCCACCTAAGGTCTGTGCGTGACAAGACCTCAAGGTTCGGGACGGGTAGGACAGGACTTCAAAAAGTGACCTGCCTGGCCACAATAAAGGCACAATCTCTCCCTCCTCCTAAAGGGTCTCTCCTCCGCAGAGAGACGCGTGAAACCCAAGTGCATGGGTTCACCTTCACTGCCCAACTCTGTCCCAGGAGGCATGGGAGGTGAGGGAGGCATGGGTGGGACTGCAAAGCTTGGAGACAAACATACAGGAGGCTTCCGCAAGCGCTCCTTAACCACTTCAATACCAGGCACTTAGACACCTTCCTGCCCAAGCCAATTTTCAGCTTTCAGTGCTGTCGCAATTTGAATGACAATTGAGTGATCATGCTACACTGTGCCCAAACAAATTTTTTATCATCTTGTTCTCACAAATAGAGCTTTATTTTTGTGGTATTTGATCACCTCTGCGATTTTTATTTTTTGCGCAACAAATAAAAAAAGACCGAAAATTTTGCAAAAAACAAGTTTTTCTTTGTGTCTGTTATTTTTTTGTAAATAAGTATGTTTTCTTCTTAAATGATGGGCACTGATATGGCTGCACTGATGGGCCCTGATAAGGCGGCACTGATGGGCACTGAAAGGTGGCACCAATGAGGTGGCATTGATGAGGTGGCACTGATAGGCGCTGATGATGGGCACTGATAGGTGGCACTGATTGGCACTGATAGGTGGCACTGGTATGCAGCACTGATGGGCACTCGTAGGTGGCACTGATGGGTACTTATGGGTGGCACTGGTGTGTACTTATGGGTGGCACTGATAAGTGGCATGGATGGGCACTGATGGGCACTGATAGGTGGGCACTGATGGGCACGGATGGGCACTGATAGGTGGCACGATGGACACTGATAGGTGGCACTGATGCTGGGCAGCCCTGTTTTGTCATGTAAATATGATGTGCCAGTCAGTGCCCATTTGTGAAACCTACTTTGCTTCTGTTGTTGGGAAATGCTTGGGGCAGCATCTCAAAGTATATCACAACCTGGTTGAGAAAACAGATCACTGGGTAAGCGGAGCGGAACCAGACATACCTCTAATAGAGGTATTAGTCGAGGCGTATGCCTGCACAGAGACTGGAGCAGTTCATTCAATCTGGAAAAAATATTACCAAGTGGATTGACTGCACCTTCTGAATTCATGGCCCTTGCCTACTGTCAGAAACCATGAAATCAGACAGAGACAGAAGTACAGTTAAATCACACTTGTTTAATAATAAAAATAAAAAAAACAAACGTAGTCAAAACATAGCCAAAGTTCAGTAACCGGAACGGATAGTCAGCCAAGCCAGAAGTCAGGAATCAAAGTAATGGAACATCAAGCAGTATCTGGAGCCAGGAGTGATGTCAGCAAAGCCAGTCTTTAAACAGGAATGCAGGAGATAATTTCTTGTGATGTGACCAAGGCAAGGCAGAGCTCCTCTGGACTGGATGGCTTCAGTAGGCAGGACTGACGAGCAGGATCATCAACAGATGAGTAAATGTGTAGAGAGATAGGAGCTGGCAATTAGCCGACAGCTGAGCAGCCAGCTCAGAGAAGGAAGGGCTGAGCCCTGACAGTGTGTAACTGCAGCCATATGTGTACAATACTATATAAGTTGCTTATGACTATTGTGCTATTTTTTGTCTCTCTCATAGGCTCTTACATTTAATGAATGAAACACCACGTTCTTTCCTGAAGAAGCCATACGGCGAAACATGTAGAATTTGTGAACGTGGATACAGTAAATCATTGTTACCAATAGGATGTTTCTTTACACCTATGGTTATGGTTGTATTGTATGCATTGATTTTTAGATGTTGTTTATTTAACCACTTGACCACTGGGCACTTAAACCCCCTTCCTAACCAGACCAATTTTCAGCTTTCGGTGCTCTCACATTTTGAATGACAATTACTCAGTCATGCAACACTGTACCCATATGAAATTTTTGTCCTTTTTTTCACACAACTAGAGCTTTCCTGACAGACTCCATGACAGACTACATGTGGGTTAACGCCGCCTCCTCTCCAATGCTATAGGACCCCATACCCAAAAGGGTAAGCTTACCTGCTCAGGACTGCGTTCCTTTTTTGTCCTCCTCCATGGACCATACATCTCGTGTTACTCCTGTGTGACGTCCAGTCAAGAACATTTCCTGGTACAATTGTGCGGTGCATCCCAGGGACCAGCCATGGGCGGGCGAGTGGTTTCATTGGTCTTGTGATACCCCTGTGGTGGAAGGGAGGTAGCCCACGTATACCAGGATGGACAGTGGAGTTAATTATCGGCTGGCAAGGTCTGAAGATTATGTTACACATTTATGGCAGACTGTTTGTGTTTATATTCAAACCCCTTTTTTCTCCTTTTGTGCGTTATGGTGTCTGGGGCGCTTCTGCGTTCAAGATCGCTGATTCTCTTCCTGGTTCCTGACCACCGTGTCCGTCCACGCGCGCGGGGCCTCGGTCACATCGGAGCTTGGTTCCGCGCATGCGCGGAGCGGCCCGTGGCCGCACAGGCACTGTACGGTCAGTATCTTCGGTGCAGGCTATGGAGGCCGGCGGTGACGTCATTCCGGCGGGGAAATTTAAACAGCTGTCAGCTTCTGCCAGGTGGGACACCTGTATGCAGCTAGTGGCAGCTTCCCCATGCTCGGCACCACTTCAGGCAAGTTGAAGCCTTTTTCCTTGGGACTTGCAGGATCTTTAAAAGTCTTAAAGGGGCAGTTTAAAAAAAAAAACTTTTTTTGTGTGTGTGCCTCGTATTACTCAGGTATTGTCAAGCGGTGCATGAGTGCTTTTGGCCTGGACCGTTGATTGTCCCAGAAATCATGGACAGGTCACCACCGTCGTGTGGCCAGCCCTCTCGCACAAGGTATGTGCAGTTGAGGGAAAGGGGATTAGGCTCGGCTGAGTTTAAAGAGAAACGCTGACCCCTCCCCCCCTTTTTACTCTTTGCAGCCCTGCAAGTTCTGACCGCCAATCAGCGGCTCAAGTCAACAAAGACCTTGCCAGACCGCAACAACACTCATTATCTAGGTCCAGACGCGACTCTCTATCTGGGACCCATCATCAGGGGAGATGTTCTCTTTCCTCCCAAAAAACAGGGGAGATGTTCCCATTCCTCCTCCAGCCACCGCGCCCACCACCACGAAAGCCTGCTGGGGGTGTGGGACCAGAGTCCCAGAGGGCAAATCCCTGTGTGATCCCTGTTATACCCGGGCGGTTGGGGAAAAAGAGATGGAAAATCAACACATGGAGTCTCTTGTCAAGCGTGTGGGGCAACAATCCCTGAAAGAATTGGGTACATCACACACGGAGTCAGTCAACCACCATATCTGGCTCCCTGACTGACGAGGCCCAGGAAGATCCCGGTCCATTCCAGCCCTATAATTCCTCCCCTGATTCCTCGCATAGCGAGATGGAGGGAGATGAGTTTACCGGAGGTTTTTACTATTCCCTAGTTTCCCCACTGGTCAAGGCAATTAAGGAAGCCCTTAAGTTGGAAGATACTTCTCCTCCCCCAGTAAAACAAAGGAAGTTTTTCAAGCAATTAGGGAAGGAACATTTTAACTTCCCGCTCCTTCCTGAATTAAAGGACTTTTTTGATGAGGAATGGAGTAAAGTGGATAAGAAAGTATCCATGTCAAACAAAACCTCCAGATTATACCCCTTCAAGGCTGAGGAAGTGAAACATCTGGAAAATGCCCCCCTTGTTGACGCAGCTCTGATGTGGCTTGCCAAACATGTCACTCTTCCCTTAGAAGACACGGTTTCCTTCAAGGATGGTCTTGAGAGAAGGATAGACCAAGATCTCAAGAGAATCTATGGGCTGACTGGGATGGCTTACAAGCCAGCTTTGGCCCTTGCGGCCATGTCCAAGGCCATGGAGGCCTGGACGGAAAATGTAAACTCTGTACTTAGGGGAGTCTCAGTTGATCTGGCCCAGGGCTCGGCAATTCAGGAGCTAAAGCTGGCAGTGGCCTTCCTCGATTGACCTAATCTGGGAAGGAGGCCTCGATTGACCTAATCTGCCTGTTGGCCCGATTGATGCTGTCCTCGGTTACAGCCAAACGGGCCTTGTGGTTGCACCCCTGGTTTACCGACCCAGCATCCAAGCAAGCCTGGTGTAGGATCCCCTTTGAGGGGCCCTCATTGTTTGGTAACAGGCTAGATAGCACCATAACTCGGGCTACGGGGGGAAGTCGGGTTTCCTGCCCCAGGACAGGAGTCTATCCGGTCAGAAGAGGCCCCAGCGAAGAAGTATTGAGCATTCAAGAGAAGCATGCTCCTACAACCCTGGACGGGATTTCAGGAGGAATTGGAATAGAGGGCAGTCTTTTTTCCAGAGATCCACAAAAAGACAGGCACCCGGTGGGCGTGAGCTGGCTAAGCCCTTTTGAGATTGGGCCCACCCAGGCGGGTCGGGTGGGTGCCCGTCTGCTTCTCTTCCGGCACGCCTGGGTGGCCTCAATCTCAGATTTCTGGACCATCAGGACGGTCTCTTCAGGCCACACATGGTCCTTCATCAGTATTCCCCCCCTCCAGACCAATCTCTACCCTTCTACCACAATCGGAGGAAAAGAAGCTGGTGTTGCTATCCTATGTGAAACCCCTCATCTTGTCTATGTCAATTCACTGGAATCTGAAGGAGCGGTGGTGCCTGTTCCGAAGGAAGAAGAATTCCAGGGTGTGTACTCCCCCTTTTCCTTGTGCAAAAGAAAAATGGCTCATGGTGACCGGTGATAGACTTAACCTATCTAAACAAATTTATAAAGTACGAGAGATTCAAAATGGAGACCTTGTCTACCATTCAGAAAGCAGTACAACCAAGTGATTGGCTGATCTCAATCAACCTAAAGGATGCGTACTTTCACGTGCCTGTGGCAAAGGCTCTGCACAAATATCTTCGTTTCCAAGTCGAACAAAAGCACCTGCAGTTCATTTGCCTCCCTTTCGGTCTGACAACCTCACCTCGCGTGTTGTCCAAAGTCCTTCTGGCCATAGTGGCTCTCATTAGAGTAAAAGGGGTACGCCTTTACCACTACCTCGACGATCTCCTGGTGTTATCCCAAGACAGAGGACAACTGTTAGTCCACAGGGAGTTGGTTATCTCTACTCTAACCAATTTCAGTTGGCTCATAAATCAAGAGAAGAGCCATCTAGATCCGGTCCAGCATCTGGTATACTTGGCAGCCCAATTCGATACGGTGGAAGGCACCATCTCCCTTCCAGTAGAGAAGATTCCGGTCATTCAGGAGAGAATCTCGCAGGCCTTGGGCCCCTCACACTTGAAGGCATCCCAATGCCTGAAAATTGTAGGAACGATGGTCTCTACGACCCCCATGGTCAAATGGGCACTATGGAGGTTACGTCCCTTTCAATCGGGACTTCTCCAGCAATGGAGGTCAGGGTACGTCAATCAACTGATTTACATAACTCCATCGATGAGGAACAGTCTCTTCAATGCAAAAATCTTCTCACCTGCCACTCCATTGCCCCCATCACATGGGTTGCGGTCACGTCCGATGCCAGCGGCGCAGGCTGAGGAGCCCTTTGCAGGTCAGAACTTGCACAATGAAGATGGGATGCCCGCCTTCACAACCCGGGTTCGAATGTCCTGGAACTTCGGGCCGCCTGGTGCACCCTTCAAATCTTCATGCATCTCCTAGTAGGAGAATCTATGTTATTGAAGATGGACAACACCACAGCAGTCTTCTATGTGAAGAGACAAGGGGGTACTCGGAGCTTCACTCTATTCCAGGAGGTCGATTCTATCATGTTGTGTGCCCAGAAAAATCTAGCAAATATTTCGGCAGTCTGTATCCCGGGGCTCAGAACATCCAAGCAGACTTTCTATCCCGCAAGCGGATGGACAACGAGTGGTCCCTCCATGCTTAATCATGGGATCCTATCCCTAGGAGTCGATCTCGAAGTGGATCTGTTTGCGTCCTCCTGCAACTTCAAATTAAAGAAGTACTTCACACAGGGATGCTGCAGCCAGGCCTTCAGAATAGATGCCTTGACAGGCCAGTGGAACTTCAACAGGGCATATGCCTTTCTCCCTCTTCCGATCATCCTCAAGTTCTTGCAGAGGCTCTGAACAGAAGCAGTCGAGGTGGTGACGATAGCACCTTACTGGCCGAACAGGCCATGGTTTCCCCTCCTGACCCAGCTGAGCTTCCGGGATCCAGTGTTTCTTCCCCTCAGGCCGGACCTTCTATCTCAATGGACATTTCTGCACCATTGTCCAGCAGTACTGAGACTGACGGTCTGGTTCTTGAGAGGGAGAGGTTGGAACTTCTCGGGTGCGGGTCAGGAGTATTTTCCACTCTCATGAGCTCAAGAAAGACGAGCACAAATAAAGTCTATGGGAGAATATGTGCCAAGTTCATTGAATTTTCTTCTTCTACTGGCAGACCATGGAGAGACCCTGGAATCCAGGATATACTTAGTTTCCTTCAGTTCGGCCTAGATCTGGCTCTTTCCAACAGCTCCCTCAGAGTTCAAGTCTCAGCTCTGTCGGCCTTCTCCGGAATGTCATGGGCCGTACACCCTTTAACCACTTCAGCCCCGGAAGGATTTACCCCCTTCCTGACCAGAGCACTTTTTACAATTTGGCACTGCGTCGCTTTAACTGCTAATTGCGCGGTCATGCAATGCTGTAACCAAACGAAATTTGCGTCCTTTTCTTCCCACAAATAGAGCTTTCTTTTGATGGTATTTGATCACCTCTGCCGTTTTTATTTTTTGCGCTATACACGGAAAAAGACCGAAAATTTTGAAAAAAAATGATATTTTCTACTTTTTGTTCTAAAAAAAATCCAATAAACTCAATTTTAGTCATACACTTAGGCCAAAATGTATTTGGCCACATGTCTTTGGTAAAAAAAATGTCAATAAGTGTATATTTATTGGTTTGCGCAAAAGTTATAGCGCCTACAAACTAGGGTACATTTTCTGGAATTTACACAGCCTTTAATTTATGACTGCCTATGTCGTTTCTTGAGGTGCTAAAATGGCAGGGCAGTACAAAACCCCCACAAATGACCCCATTTTGGAAAGTAGACACCCCAAGGAAATTGCTGAGAGGCATGTTGAGCCCATTGAATATTCATTTTTTTTGTCCCAAGTGATTGAATAATGACAAAAAAAAAAAAAAAAATTACAAAAAGTTGTCACTAAATGATATATTGCTCACACAGGCCATGGGCATATGTGGAATTGCACCCCAAAATACATTTAGCTGCTTCTCCTGAGTATGGGGATACCACATGTGTGGGACTTTTTGGGAGCCTAGCCGCATACAGGGCCCCGAAAACCAATCACTGCCTTCAGGATTTCTAAGGGCGTACATTTTTGATTTTACTCCTCACTACCTATCACAGTTTTGAAGGCCATAAAATGCCCAGATGGCACAAACCCCCCCAAATGACCCCATTTTGGAAAGTAGACACCCCAAGCTATTTGCTGAGAGGCATGTTGAGTCCATGGAATATTTTATATTTTGACACAAGTTGCGGGAAAGTGACAATTTTTTTTTTTTTTTGCACAAAGTTGTCACTAAATGATATATTGCTCACACAGGTCATGGGCATATGTGGAATTGCACCCCAAAATACATTCTGCTGCTTCTCTTGAGTACGGGGATACCACATGTGTGGGACTTTTTAGGAGCCTAGCCGCGTACGGGACCCCGAAAACCAATCACCGCCTTCAGGATTTCTAAGGGTGTACATTTTTTAATTCACTCTTCACTGCCTATCACAGTTTCGGAGGTCATGGAATGCCCAGGTGGCACAAACCCCCCCCAAATGACCCTATTTTGGAAAGTAGACACCCCAAGCTATTTGCTGAGAGGCATGGTGAGTATTTTGCAGCTCTCATTTGTTTTTGAAAATGAAGAAAGACAAAAAAAAATTTTTTTTTTCTTTTTTTAATTTTCAAAACTTTGTGACAAAAAGTGAGGTCTGCAAAATACTCACTATACCGCTCAGCAAATAGCTTTGGGTGTCTACTTTCCAAAATGGGGTCATTTGGGGGGGTTTTGTGCCACCTGGGCATTCCATGGCCTCCGAGACTATGATAGGCAGTGAAGAGTGAAATCAAAAATGTACACCCTTAGAAAGCCTGAAGACGGTGCTTGGTTTTCGGGGTCCCATACGCGGCTAGGCTCCCAAAAAGTCTCACACATGTGGTATCCCTGTACTCAGGAGAAGCAACAGAATGTATTTTGGGGTGTAATTTCACATATTCCCATGGCATGTTTGAGCAATATATCATTTAGTGACAACTTTGTGCAAAAAAAAAAAAAAAATTTGTCTCTTTCCCGCAACTTGTGTCACAATATAAAATATTCCATGGACTCGACATGCCTCTCAGCAAATAGCTTGGGGTGTCTACTTTCCAAAATGGGGTCATTTGGGGGGGTTTGAACTGTCCTGGCATTTTATGCACAACATTTAGAAGCTTATGTCAAACATCACCCACTCTTCTAACCACTTGAAGACAATGCCCTTTCTGACACTTTTTGATTACATGAAAAAATTATTTTTTTTTGCAAGAAAATTACTTTGAACCCCCAAACATTATATATTTTTTTAAAGCAAATGCCCTACAGATTAAAATGGTGGGTGTTTAATTTTTTTTTTTCACACAGTATTTGCGCAGCGATTTTTCAAACGCATTTTTTGGGGAAAAAACACACTTTTTTACATTTTAATGCACTAAAACACACTATATTGCCCAAATGTTTGATGAAATAAAAAAGATGATCTTAGGCCGAGTACATGGATACCAAACATGACATGCTTTACAATTGCGCACAAACGTGCAGTGGCAACAAAATAAATACATTTTTAAAAGCCTTTAAAAGCCTTTACAGGTTACCACTTTAGATTTACAGAGGAGGTCTACTGCTAAAATTACTGCCCTCGATCTGACCGTCGCGGTGATACCTCACATGCATGGTGCAATTGCTGTTTACATTTGACGCCAGACTGACGCTTGCGTTCGCCTTAGCGCGAGAGCAGGGGGGACAGGGGTGCTTTTTTTTTTTTTTTTTTTTTCTTTATTATTTTTTTGCTTTTTTATCTTATTTTAAAACTGTTCCTTTCATTTTTTTTTTTTTTAATCATTTTTATTGTTATCTCAGGGAATGTAAATATCCCCTATGATAGCAATAGGTAGTGACAGGTACTCTTTTTTGAAAAAATTGGGGTCTATTAGACCCTAAATTTCTCCTCTGCCCTCAAAGCATCTGACCACACCAAGATCGGTGTGATAAAATGCTTCCCCAATTTCCCAATGGCGCTATTTACATCCGGTGAAATCTAAGTCATAAAATGCTCGTAGCTTCCGGTTTCTTAGGCCATAGAGATGTTTGGAGCCACTCTGGTCTCTGATCAGCTCTATGGTCAGCTGGCTGAATCACCGGCTGCATTCTCAGGTTCCCTGTTGAGACAGGAGAGCCAGAGAAAAACACGGAAGACGGTGGGGGGGGGGCATTCTCTCCCACTGCTTGTAAAAGCAGTCTAGAGGCTAATTAGCCGCTAGGATTGCTTTTACATGAAAGCCGACTGCTGGCTGAAAAGAATGATACCAAGATGATACCTAAACCTGCAAGCATCATTCTGGTATAACCACTCAAAGTCGTGAATGGTGTACCTGAAGACAAAAAAATGGTTAACAATAAAGCACAGTAAACGGTAAAGTATAAAAAATTGCATACCTGAAAAGCAAATATGATAAAACATAATAACAATAAAACATTGCAGAATAGAATACAGTAAAAAAGAGCAGAACAATAGAGAGAATAGAGAGAGAGAGAATAGAGAGAGAACAATAAAACGACAACTATTATTTTTTATTTTATATTTTTGTTTGTGTTTTTTTTTTTTTTTTACACTTTTTTTGTAACTGTAACTTTTATAACTGTAACCGGTTCCAGGTTCGGGTCTCTCAAAATGCGATGGCATCTTGGGAGACCCTGTGAAAGTGTGTCCTAGTCTGTGCAATGCTGTACCCTACGCTAATACTCAACTAGTGAATGGTAGCGTTCAAAACATTCACCAATGCAAAGACCAGGATTGACAGGAGGGACAATAATAGCGGGTGTCACGCCTATATCCGCGTTTGCTGCAGACACAACATCTTTTTTGGGGGGGTTCGTTGGGTAGGGGTACTCGGGAGGACATAAAAATGCCTCTCATGCAGCCGACTGCATTTGGTTGGGGATGTGAATGGGGGAAGTATGGGCGCTGCAGAAGTGGTGGGTTCCCAATTAGGATTGGCGAATGCAGCAGGAAGGGCATTATGGGCACGACGGGCCTGTGTTTGTCTTTTTGGTGGCAGCGGGACACTATTTGTGCTTGCCACCTCACCAGCTTGAACTGCACTTATGGGACTCGCCATGTCACCAAGTGTTACTGCAGTGCTGGTTTGACTACGACCGGAGTGTACTAGGCTGCTGGCGCTTGCCAGTTCACCAAAACGCTACCAAAAAAACTGTTAACGATCGCAGGGATCAGGCCTGACTCTACGAACGCTGCAGTTATGCGTTTAGTGTTTTGTAAGTGACAGTGATCGATCGATACTGCACTTGGGTGGGCTGGGCTGGGCCGGGCGGAGGGGCAAAACGCAGGTGCTAGCAGGTATCTGGGCTGATCCCACTAACACTGCATTTTTGAGAACCCTAAACTGCTGGGGACGCCAGTATAGATCTGATCGGATCAGATCAGATATTGATCAGTTCAGATACTATACCACTAAGGGAGGTGTACGGTGCATGCGTGGGTGTTAGCGCTACTGGCACTAACCTGACGCTGCCTGGGGCTGGTGCTTGCCAGTTCACCAAAACGCTACCAAAAAACTGTTAGCGATCGCAGGGATCAGGCCTGACTCTGCGAACGCTGCAGTTATGCGTTTAGTGTTTTGTAAGTGACAGTGATCGATCGATACTGCACTTGGGTGGGCTGGGCTGGGCCGGGCGGAGGGGCAAAACGCTGGTGCTAGCAGGTATCTGGGCTGATCCCGCTAACACTGCGTTTTTGGGAACCCTAAACTGCTGGGGACGCTAGTATAGATCTGAACGGATCAGATATTGATCCGATCAGATACTATACCCCTAAGGGAGGCGTATGCTGCGTGCGTGGGTGTTAGCGGTACTGGCGCTAATCTGACGCTGCCTGGGGCGACGCATATCACCGCCGGGCGATCAGGGGGCTAAACCTTTATTCGGTAATAAACGGCGGGTGCCCTGACACTATAAAAAATAAACGAACTAACCAGCGTCACCCGTAACGGTTATACGGTGATCAGTGGTGAAAGGGTTAACTAGGGGGCAATCAAGGGGTTAAAACATTTATTAGATAGTATATGGGGGTCCCTGTCGCTATAAAATGCTGATGGCGAACCTAAATATTTACGTCCCTAACTAGCGTCACCAGCGACACTAATACAGCGATCAGAAAAATGATCGCTTAGCGACACTGGTGACGGGGGGTGATCAAGGGGTTAAAACTTTATTAGGGGGGGTTAGGGGGGTATCCTAGACCTAAAGGGGGCCTAACACTCACTGCTCTAACACTGTAACTGTCACAAACTGACACCAATACAGTAATCAGAAAAAAAACAAAAAAAAAAAAAAACCTGCTTGGTGTCAGTTTGTGACGGGGGGGGGTGATTGGGGGGGGATCGGGGGGCGATCGGGGGGGGGGATCGGGGTGTTTTGTGTGCCTGGCATGTTCTACCAAGGTTCTACCAAGGTTCCCCAAATGGGATCTCCCTTTTGTCCTGGACTCAGGGGCGGATCCGGAGCCTAATCTCGGGAGGGGTACTGCCAGAATATACCTTTTTTTTTTTTTAAACAATTTATCGGGGAAATGGCTGTTGTTGGTGCTTTAATCATCCCGGCACCATGGTTGTTATGGTGTCAGGATGATTGAAGCGCATTATTTCTATTAATACATTGTAATATAAAATGAAATCATTCAACTCACCATAATGCAGAATCAGTGGGAACCCCGAGCGTGTCACTTGCCACCGTCGCCTGCCACATTTTGTGGATTGTCACTTGCCTGCCACCAGATGCAGATTGACACCTGCCACACATTGTGGATTGTCACTTGCCATGTCACCTGCAACTAGATGCAGATTGTCACTTGCCACATCATATGCCACACATTGCGGATTGTCACTTGCCACGTCATCTGCCACTAGATGTGGATTGTCACTTGCCACGTCATCTGCCATTAGATGCGGATTGTCACTTGCCGCGTCATATGCCACACATTGCGGATTGTCACTTGCCACGTCATCTACCACTAGATGCGGATTGTCACTTGCCATGTCATCTGCCACTAGATGCGGATTGTCACTTGCCACGTCACCTTCCACTAGATGCGGATTGTCACGTGCCACGTCATCTGCCACTAGATGCGGATTGTCACTTGCCAGGTCATCTGCCACTAGATGCGGATTGTCACTTGCCACGTCATCTGCCACTAGATGCGGATTGTCACTTGCCACGTCATCTGCCACTAGATGCGGATTGTCACTTGCCACGTCATCTGCCACTAGATGCAGGTTGTCACTTGCCACGTCACCTGCCACTAGATGCGGATTGTCACTTGCCACGTCATCTGCCACCAGATGTGGATTGTCATGTGCCGGGTAAGGTGGTGTTCTGCTTGTCTCTTGTTTCTTTGTCCCAGAGACAGGCAGCAGAGAGATAATGTAATCTCCCTGCTGCCCATGCTACCTTCACAGCGAGGGCGGAAGTTGCTGCAGAGATGTGGGGGCGGTGAGAGATGATGTCATCTCTCTGCTCCCCTGCCCGTTGATTGGCCGCTGCCCTCACGTAACAGGGGCGGCGGAAGAACGGAAGTCTCAGACAGTCTGCCTATTACTCCTTCCAGTCTCCAGCATGATGAGCATCTAGTGTCTTGTCCAGGGCGGCTGTCACACTGTCATGTCGGTCGGCTCTGAGTCTAAGACTTGAGTCCAACCTCCGACGTGACGGTGACTCACTCACTCACTGTGACTGACCTGACGTCACTCGTTGCTAACGCCAGGGCCGCCTGGCATCTAGCAACAAGTGCAGGGAAGAGGCTCCACCCACCTCCTCCTGGTATTCCTTCCTTCAGTGTGAGTGACCGCCTCTGCCCATACGTACCACACACATAGACGCGAGTCTCTCTCTCGGAGCCGCTGATCAGGCCGGCAGCGGATCGGCAGGAGACAATGACATTTCATCAGAGTGTGCTATTATTTCGGGGGGGCAATTGCCCTGTTGCTCCCCCTGGATCCGCCCCTGCCTGGACTCTCTGTCTACTCTCAGTACCACAGGTTCCACTCCGCCCTCTATCAAGGAACTGTCTGCCAAAGTTGCTTTCCTAGTTGCCATCACTTCAGCCAAAAGGGTCTCCGAGATTAGTTCTCTGGGTTGTCAAGAACCCTTTCTGACTTTTTTCCCAGACCGGGTGGTCCTCATACCTATGCTTGGCTCAAACCCAAAAGTCACCTCGGTGTTTCATGAAAACCAAGAAATAGTCTTACCTACGTTCAGGTCCCCGGAGTCTACAGAGGCACATCCTCTAGATGTAGGCCAAATACTGAGGAATACCTACATGTTACCTCTTCGTTCAGACGTTCTGATCACCTGTTCGTTTTGCATTCTGGCATTAACAGAGGGAAGTGAGCTTCATCCAAAACAATTGTGGTCTGGATCGTCCAGGCCATTCAACAGGCTTACAGGACTAAGGGCTTGGCTTCTCCAGAGGCGCTGACGGCACATTCTACCAGGGGCATGGTGGCCTCCTTGTCTCGACATGTAGCTCCTGATGTCATCTGCAAAGCAGCCTCATGGACCTCAATCAATACCTTTATGTCACATTATTGCATAGAGCCTGCTTCTCTTTCCTCTGTGAGCTTTGGTTTAAAAATCCTGTCAGTTGACGGGGCGAATTAATAATTAAACTTTTTTTGTTCAGCATACCCTCCCGTGTGGTTTGGCTAGTTATTTCCCACAAGTAGTCTACCTTGGAGTCTGTCAGGAAAATGGAAAAATTATTATCAAATACTTACTGTAATTTTCCTTTCCTGATGGACTCCATCAGGAAAGGAAGGAGTTCCCACTCATAAAAAAAAAAAAAAGAGAGAAAATGGGTCTAGAGTCGGCTAGTTACAGTCCTGAGCATGTGAGCTTACTCTTATAGGTATGGGGTCCTATAGCATTGGAGAGGAGGCGGGGTTAACCCACACGTAGTCTGCCATGGAGTCCATCAGGAAAGGAAAATTACGGTATTTGATAATAAATTTTCCTTTTTCTTTTGGTGGTATTTAAACACCTCTGGGTTTTTATTCTCTGTGCTATAAATGAAAAAAGACAGAAAATTTTGTAAAAAAAATGAATATTTCTTCATTTCTATTATACAGTTTTGCAAATAAGCAATTTTTCTTCATTAATTTGGGCCAAAATTTATACTGCTACATATCTTCGGTAAAAATAAACTGAATTAGTGGATATTATTTAGTCTGTGTGAAAGTTATAGTGTCTACAAGCTATGGTGCCAATCACTGAAAATTGATCACATCTGATCACACCTGATGTACTGAGGCCTCATTTCTTGAGACCCTGACAAGCCAGGAAAGTACAAATACCCACAAAATGACCCCTTTTTGAAAAGTAGACATTCCAAGGTATTTAGTAAGAGGCATGGTGAGTTTTTTGAAGTTGTTATGTTTTCCCACAATTCTTTGCAAAATGAAGATTTTTTTTTTATTTTTATTTTTTTTTCACACCAAATTGTCATCATAACATGTTATTTCTCTCACATAGCATGTACATTACACAAATGACACCCCAAAATATATTATGCTACTTCTCCTGAGTATGGAGATACCACATGTGTGAGACTTTTACACAACCTGGCCACATAAAGAGGCGCAACATTGAAGTAGCACATTCTAATCTCTCAACCACCTATTACACTTTTGAAGGCCCTGGAGCACCAGGACAATGGAAATACCCACAAAGTGACCCCATTTTGGAAAGCAAACACCCCAAAGTATAATCTATGAGGCATTATGAGTCTTTTGAACGGTTCATTTTTTTCCAGAAGTTTTTGGAAAATGTGGAAAAAAAATTAATAATGCATTTTATTCCCACAACGTTGTCTGTTTCTAAGATATTTCCAACACATAGCATGTACATAGCAAACATGACACCCCAAAATATATTCTGCTACTCCTCCTGAGTATGCCGATACCACATGTGTGAGACTTTTACACAGCCTGGCCACATGCAGAGGCCCAACATTGAAGTAGCACATTCAGGCGTTCTAGGAGCATAAATTACACATCTAATTTTCTTACAATCTATCACATTTTTGAAGGCCCTTCATATTTCTAACACATAGCATGAACATACCAAGAATTACATCCTAAAATACATTCTGCTGAGCAAAGGGTAAACAAAAGATTACCTGTGGTTTTAGTAGTGCAGTTGTCCACAGGAGGAGAGCCCTGATCCAGGCAGCAGGCAGGGACATGGTCAGTGACAGTGAATGGAATAGTCCAGGCAGCAGGCAAGATTATTGTCCATAGTACAGGCAGGGATACTGTCCTTATACAGTCCAGGGTCAGTGCAAGTAGAGACATTGCCAGCAGTACCAAAATATTGGTCCTGGTAGTAAGCAGGAACATGGTCCAAGTAGCAGGCCAGGAAAGAATGGGGACAGGGGTAGAGGCTTCTCCCACTCAAATCTCTTTGAAGCCTCCGAGTCTCCAGACCCTAAATCTGGGAATGAGAAAACAAAAAAATTAGTTTTCTTCATCCAGAAAAACATTTCCGGAGCCCCTCACATATGTGAGACCCCTGTGTTCCCACTAACATAGCAAGATAAATGATCAGTCCAAGAGGCAGGCAAAAAACATAGTCAAACAGTCCAGGGTCAGTTCCAGAGCAGGTAGAGGTAGGTACAATTTAGCATTAGGCAGAAGCTTGGTCGTATAACAGGCCAGGGTCAGTTCCAGAGAAGGCAGAGGTATGTTTATCGTTAGGCAGAAGCTTGGTCGTATAACAGGCCAGGGTCAGTTCAGGGGAAGGCAGAGGTAGGTACAGTTTAGTGTTAGGCAGAAGCTTGGTCATATAACAGGCCAGGGTTGGTTCCAGACAAGGCTGAGGTATGTCAGGTTCAGTGCAGTGGCATAAGGGGTGTGGAGGAAAATGACAGGAAATGAGGATTACGTTTACCATACTTCCCTAATAATGTAGAGAAGTATGGTAACGGTGGAAACATTCACCTATACAGAGGCCTGGTTGGGAAGAACATTGGGGACAATAAAACGTGGTGTCTCTTCTAATTCCGCCTCTGGAGCACACCCGGCATTTCTTCTGACGTCTGTGGCCTGTTTCATGGGGGGGATTTTGTCAGGAAAGTGGCGTTCGTGGAGTCTGTTCACGGAATCAGAGTGAATATTTTCTGGTGGGCTTTCAGGGTACAAAAGGGTGGAGATTACTTGTTCCTGGTGAGCTGACAAATGTGGGTTTCACATGTGAGTTGGCCCCTGAACCCTTTATTTAGAGCTTCCAAAATTACAAACTCACATAAGAGTCATTGGCCCTCCTCCATCTGCATCACTTTGCAGGCAGTTAGCTCTGCAAAATCATCTTCCACACTGTGGGGTGTTCTGAGGGCCTCAGTAGCCTTCCAAAAGAGGCCTATTGCAGCCTCCTCCAGGTTACTCCTCTTCCTGACACTTTTTCTTTGAAGGCGGAGGGGAGGAACTGCTTGGCCCGGCCACCTCCTGGCTGAGACTTCCCTGTGTATGAAAAAGGGACATGGTTTTAGTTTTTGCTTCATTAATCACAATCAGAAATTAGTATTCCAAACTAACATATATTTAACATCATTGATTGGACAACCAGAAATATTTAGAAGAATGCTATACCTGGCTCAAGCTGGGCTCCTCCACATGTTGCTGCCTGGAAGGCCCAGGTTGGGCGTCAGAAGCCTCAGCTGGGGGGAAGGAAGCGTGGAAGGAAGAGTGGAGAGTGCTGGCCTGGGGTCAGTCTGGCCCGCCAGAAAATGCAGCCTGTCGTAGTACCACAGCCTGGGGAGATAAATGTCATCTGCAGCTCCGGATCTCTGGGAATCCTAGACCTTCTTGTGCTCCCTTAGATAAGTGCTCCTCATGCCACCAATTAAGATCTTCAAATAGGTGATGTCTGCCGTGGGGATCACCGGCTTCACAAATTGCAGCAAATTATCCAGCGCTGACTTCCTCTTTGTTTGGTTCTTATATTCGGGGTGGTTTACCTGCCACTGACAGGGCAGCTCCCTGAACATATCTATGAAGATTGGCATAAAGTCCTGATCATTGACTAGATCCATTTTCACTGCAAGACACAACACCAGACAAACCCTAATGTCAGCCTAAAGTCTTATAAACTTGTCTAAATACAGGCCTCAATCTAGAAGCAGTATAGGCCCAAATTTAAATCTTACCTTCGTTATCACGATCGGCGCCGCTCACAGATCGTGTGTACTTTATATACACTGCGCATGCGTGAAACTCCGCCCGCCCCTGATGTTCTTTCTAGTCCATTCCCCGCCCCTTCTCATTTGGCTCAGTGGGGGGAGAGCACATGGCGGAGACACAGCAAGTGCATACTAATTACAGCAACGAGGAGGAGGAAAGCCCGGAGTCAGAGACGTCACGATCCCGGAAGAGACGATTTAAGGCCTCAAACATGTCCTTTGGGGAGATGTTGGAAATGGTCGACATAATGAAGAGGGCCGGCTATGATGGGAAGTATGGACCTTACCCCAACCCCATTGTCAGAAAGGCCAAGATCATGGTGAAAGTGGTCAAAAGTCTGCAGAAGAATTTCGGGGTACGACGATCAAAGGATCAGCACAGGAAGCGGTGGTCGGACCTCAAATTAAGGGAGCACGATCAGTACAGAAGGATCAGGAGAGTGCTGCAAAAAAGTAAGTAGTTGTCCAGTGTTCCTATTCTTTATTTTTGTTATGTTCATGCTGCTCCATGTGCTTTTCTTTACTGTTGTACAGTTTAAAATGGCAACTTTCATGTTCATGGGCACATTGTTCGTTCGTATGAAACATTGTTCGTTCGGCATAGAAAACACCATTGTTTTGGCCATATTTTTGCTAGCCTACTTCTCTTAAAATAATTTTGGAGTCTAAATGGGTTTGTAACTAGAATGTAATGCAAACTAGATTTTGTGTAAGGAGAGGACACTCAGCAGCAGTTTACACATCTGGACACTGGAGCACTAGTGTGGGACACCAGAACACCCTTTTTATTAGGGGGCCCACACAGGTGCTCCAGTGTATACTATAGGGGTGTCTCCATCTGTGAAGCTTGTACAAAACAGGTAAGTATTCAAGCTTGACAAAATGACAAAATATTTCTTCATCTTGGAACTCTGCAAAATAGACAATTGTACCCCACTTCCGAGCAATGTTTCATATTCCTATTTCTGCATCAAATATCTGTGTGCTAAGTATACCTATTTTTTTTTACATAGGGGAGAAAAGACTCGGAGGACCACTCATCAGAAGAGACAACAGACCCCCCACCTCATGAAGAAGGTGAAATCCCCCAAAGCCAACAGGAGGAGGAGGAAGGAGACATGGTGGAAATAGTCACCACATCAGGTGAGTGTCTGCGACCACAGGCTCAGGTAAGAGATGGATGTCGGCATATTTATAATACGTGGTGTGTTTTTGTTTCTATATTTTTAGGTGATCGTGATGTTGTGGATCCAGGTCATTTCACCAGTGAAAGTGCACAGATTCTGATCGGGGAGATCATGGGGTATAATAGGGACTTGGAAAACATCCAGAAAAACATCAATGTTAAAAACAAAATGAAGAACATCATTGATGTTTTAGGGAGAGTTTAAAACACCTCCAAATCCCTTCCTTTTTTGTGGTATTTGGAATGTAAAAATTTTTTAACATTTTTTGCCATTTTATAGAAAAGCCACATTTTGAAGATGCACACAGTGTGTCAACATGTATTATCTGCCATCATGGGAGATCAATGTAGGCGTTTTGGGGGTGCAACCTCTTCCTCAATAATAAAGTAGCTGAGAGGAAGGGGTTGCACCCCCAAAACACGTCCCTTGATCCCTCGTGATGGCAGCTAGCATATGTTGACATTCGGCAATTTGTGTGCATCTTCAAAATTTGGCTTTTCTAGGGGTGACTTCACCCCATCTGAACGCAATATCAAACACAGTTTATAAATACTCATGTCTGATATTACCTTCAATTTCTACAAAAGTTGAACTTTGTAAGTTCCAGATTTGTGTATTTCTTGTTTGTTTGAAACATGCCTGTTTTACCTTTAATGGACATTTCATTTTTTATTAATGTGATCAAAAATATTGTTATACAACAAACATGTTGGTTTGTTTTAAAAAAACCTTTTAGAAATGCACATGTGATTGTGCTGGTATTAAAAAGATTGATACTCAAGAATGTGTGGATTATTGTTTCAATGCTCATAAAATTTTGTTGTGGTAAATTTGGTGTTTTCAGTGACAATGGGGGTAATTTCTTAAGGGCAAAGCCACTTTGCACTACAAGTGCAGATTCAGTGCAGGCTCAAGTGCACTTGTAGTGCAAAGTGTATTTTCCTTTAGAAAATAACACCCAACAGTGCTTTTTAATGTTACACAATCACGACATTTTAAGGACTCCCCACATTTCTGTCAGGGTCAGCTAAAAGAAACACAAGCAGTAAATGTCACCAAAGATTTTAGTAGTTAAAATGATATTTTTATTTTAAAAATGTATCAGACATTGTCTGGCATATTGATGGCCCCCCTACCCGTAAAGTAATCAAGGTATCTAAATGGACCTCGCGGGCACTCAGGGGGGCAAGCCAGGACAGCCACTTTCAAGCGCCGTCAGGTTGGTTCATTTACTTGAATTCCGGCCTCAGGCCCAAATGAGGCAGCATAGTTGGCAGGATTTCACCTTAAAAAGTTGTGGAGAACACAGCACGCCAGGATGATATGATTCAGTTTATACTCCGCCATGTGTATGGGTGTAAGAAATAGGCAAAACCGGCTGGCCATGATTCCAAAAGTGTTCTCCACCACTCTTCTGGCTCTGGCCAGCCGGTAATTAAAAACCCTCTGGTCCAGGGTGAGGGTCCTCATAGGGAATGGCCGCATAAGATGGTCCCCCAGCGCAAACGCTTCATCCGCAACGAAGACGAATGGGAGTCCTTCCACTTTGTCTTCTGGAGGTAGCAAGTTCAAGCTGCCATTCTGGAGATGCCTGTAGAACTCCGTCTGGGTGATGACTCCACCATCGGACATCCGGCCATTCTTCCCCACGTCCACATACAGGAACTCATATGTAGCCGACACCACTGCCAACATCACATACTATTGAACCCCTTATAATTATAATAGTATGACCCCGAGTTGGGTGATGGGACAATGTGGACATGTTTCCCATCAATTGCCTCTCCGCAGTTAGGAAAGTCCCACCTCTGGGCAAAGAAGAAGGCCACAGTCTGCCATTCCTGTGGGTTGGAAGGAAATTGTGAAGTCAAACAAGAAAAATAAATTAATAATTTTGCGCATAAACATGGAAAGCAGATTAGACACAAACATTCTTGGCCAACATCAGTATAACATTTATTTTAGGGAGTATTTAAAGACCAAGGTATAAGGTCCACCTATCAGGTTCCTCCTCCCCCCCTCTCATGGGCCATTTGTAAAATTTTATGGGGGGGAGATCTTTTGGACAAATAACCCTCTCCACTTCATTAAGAGGTGAATGCCTAAATAATGTGGATTACTTTGGCCAGCCCCTCCTTACTTTACACTATTGGCAGCCCACTGGACAGGTAAGAAGTGTCATAATACAAAGAGATAAATACACACAGTACACATTTTAGCACATTTTTACATTCTGCTATTACCTATCAAGATAATAATAGGATACAAAAACTTCAAACAGTACCATTTAAAAGTATTCAGGCAGGCCCTTGCACTACATGCTTTGGGGAATTCATCCATAAATCTCACCACAAAAGAGGTGGGTATAGTGTGTATGGGTTTGGCAAAGTCAGCAGATAGAGGATTGTTATCAGCTGAATTAGCAGTTGGGGTGAGGGAGGGTCCCAAATGATTTTGGGACACCAAAAAAAAGCCTCTGGCACTCTGCCTGAATTTAAAGCACAAATCACATTTTTACACATTTTAAGGGCTATTTAGGGTAAAGCACTACTATGGAGCTGACAAAATACATTGTTAAGTGACTACATGAGGTGAATATAGGCCCAGGAGAGCATGCTGGGGAGGTAAGTGAAGGTAAATATGTATGAAGGACAAAAAAATTACATAAAAATCCAGCATGCATGAGGACAAAGGGGACATTCACAGCATATTACAATCATGGTAATTAGGGAATGAGGAAAGAAATACAATACATTATCAAACATTAAATACAATAAAATGTGATGTTAAAGGATAAAAAACTTACCTTAATATAGTCCTTCTGCAGGATCTGGATAATGGCAGAACAGGTCTCTGGGATAATGATCCCCAGAGCCTGGGGGCAGATGCCTGTTGAGAACTTGAGGTCCTGCAGGCTGCTCCCCGTTGCCAAGTACCGCAGGGTGGTGATAAGCCTCTGCTCTGGAGTGATGGCTTGCCTCATGCAGATATCCTGCCTGCTAATATAAGGGGTCAGCAAAGCCAACAAATGGTGAAATACCCCCAACACCAAGCCCCCGCACAGCACAAACTCTACAAGGAGTACGTATACGCAACCTGGCTAGAAAACGGTCGGCTGCTCAGAACAAAGTAACAGAACGCACTGAAGAACAGCAAGGCCTGTGAAGAGCGACCTGAAAATCCGTAACGAACGAACACGAACACGACGACAAGTCAGTTGTACTTGCTGCATGCACTGAAGACCAGATACAAACCCACAAGCACAAACTGAATAGCAGAAAATGATCTGAAAACCACGAGTCTGAAAAAGCGTGAATCATCTTTCATCAAACTTTTACTAACACGAGATTAGCAAAAGGAGCCCAAAGGGTGCCGCACTTGGTTCTGAACTGCCCTTTTATAGTCTCATCGTACGTGGTGTACGTGACCGCGTTCTTGGCGATTGGAAATTCCGACAACTTTGTGCGACTGTGTGTATGCAAAACAAGTTTGAGCCAACATCTGTCAGAAAAAATCCATGGATTTTGTTGTCGGAATGTCCAATCAATGTCCGATCGTGTGTACGGGGCATAACCAATATATACAGTGCATTTGGTGGTCATGGCCACTAAAAGAGGGCAAGCAGCCTCTGTGTCTACAGTCAACAGTGGTGGTCATGGACATGGTGCATCCTCTGCAGGTGGCCGTGAGGGAACGCTTGTCCTTTTTTTCTGCTGCTGGCCATGTTATTGAGCCACAACATGCAGAAGAGTTGGTGGAGTGGATAACAAAGCCATCCTCATCCTCCTCATTCCCTGTCACCCAGGCTTAGAGTAGTTTGCCTTCCATTCCAGCTGCCAAAGCGCCTATTTCACCGGCTCCTTGTCTACAGTCACTACTTCTGTTGCCCCACCATCATGCACGGAGGAGTCCCCAGTAGTATTCCACCACAGTGTCTGTTACATGCTGTTGGAGGATGCGCAGCGATTTGAAGGCTCCAATGTTGGTTCCCAGGTTGAGGAAGGGAGTAACGTCAGCCTAGAGAGAGGGAGTTCTACAGAAGGACAAGAAACTGGCAGTCATGTTCCCCCAGCTGCAGTAAACTGCCAAGTTTGCTCCAGTGACAAGGAGGGAGGGGATAATGAGGTCACTGACTGTACTTGGGTGCCTTAGAGAAGAGAGGCGGAAAGTGAGGAGGAGGAGGAGGCACAACTTCAATGAGGCAGGATGTTCTCCAGGGAGAAGCTCGAGGGCATCCACCCTATGGCATCACACCACAGAGCTCCGCAGGTGCAGGGTGCTGTGAGTATGAATGGAACTCCGCGCCAACCTTAAATAATTAATAAATGGAAAAATATAAAAAATATATATATAAATAAACTGCTGCTCCCCTGAAAGAAGTGATATACTCCTAGCAATGTGTGAAAAAGTGAGGGTAGGGGGCGCTGTGGTCATTGACTGGTATATGATCTAAACAATGAGGTGTCCTAAAAATACAATATTAGTGACAGAAGTGAAAACAAAATATATTTTAAAATTGTCCACCTGGACATAAAATCACTAGAGTCCATCCATAGTGACAAAAAAATGTATATATAAGATTCGTGAATCGGTGAAGATCTTTAGAAAAGTCCACAGACAACAAATAAACCCCAATCTTCCAAATGTGATGATGTTTTCCGACAGATAATAAATAGTCCTTCACCAGAAAAGAACAAACGACACCCAATGTGACTAGATAAGTGGTCTGCTTACCAGATCTATTTGACCTCTTTCCTAGGAAAGATAGTCAAATAGCACTTTTGCAGGATTGTGCCTGCTCACATGGGTTGGACTGGAGATGATAGGAACCTTCCTCCTCATGGGTAAAAGCAGGACATATAGAGAGAGCAAAATACATCCATAGCATAATACCATTTATTGAGTAAAATCAGAATAAAAAAATAGCCAAATGGCACCTTACAATTAAAAGTGCCTAACCCGACACTGGGGCTGCTGGCTTCTCATAGAGAGCGGAATATGGAGTCACCTCCGTGTCCACCTCCGTAGATGGCGTACATTCCACCGGTCCACACCGACAACCAGCTGCACCGGATGTGGCGTAGGCAAGACAAAAGATGTGACCAGGTACCGCCTCGATGTACGTTTCGTTGTTAACATTCTTGGGAAGCCTACCTGGTCACTGGAGGTCACTGGAGGTCACGGTTTAAATAGTATGAATGGTTACTATGGAGAAATGTTTGCTCAGCCTCAGTCCCAGTCAGGAAACAGAAACAAGCCAAATCTCTATTGAGTTGTATGTACAATCTTTAAAAAACATCAATTAGCTAAAATCGAATGATAGGGAAAACAGAATTCCTCTCCCAACCCCGCACATAGCGGAAAAAATTACTAGTGCAACATAGTGTGTAAAATATATATCCCCATTCGTGAGTGAATAATGATAAATTCTGCACCAACTAGAAATAAAACATTACTGGATCTACTGATTAGCAACAATACAGACCTGATCACGGATGTGGAAATACAGGGCAATTTAGGTAACAGCGATCACAGGTCAATTAGTTTCAGTATAAATCACATAAACAGGAAACCTAAAGGGAATACAAAGACACTGAATTTCAAAAGAGCCAGCTTCCCTAAACTACAAACCTTGCTAAAAGGCACAGATTGGGATAAAATATCAGGAACAAAGAATACGGAGGAGAGAGGGGTTTGCTTTAAGAGTATATTAAATAAGGGCATTAGCCAATGTATCCCATTGGGTAATAAATTTAAAAGAGCGAACAAAAGTCCTGGATGGATTAACTCCAATGTAAAAATGCATATAAAAGCAAAGGAGAAGGCCTTCAAAAAATACAAGGTTGAGGGATCATCCTCAGCATTCAGACTTTATAAAGAATACAACAAGAAAAGTAAGGGTGCAATTAGGACGGCTAAGATAGAACATGAAAGACACATAGCGGAGGAGAGCAAAAAAAATCCCAAGAAAATCTTTAAGTATGTAAACAGTAAAAAAGGGAGGACAGACCATATTGACCCCATAAAGAATGAGGAAGGACTTCTGGTTACAAAGGATGGGGAGATAGCGAAGGTATTGAATTTATTCTTCTCCTCAGTCTTCACAAGTGAATCGGGGGGCTTCAGTAACCAAAACTGCAGTGTTTATCCTTATGACACAACACAGGAAGCACCTCCATGGTTAACAGAGGACAGAATTAAAATTAGACTTGAGAAACTTAACATTAATAAATCACCGGGACCAGATGGCTTGCATCCAAGGGTACTTAGGGAACTCAGTCAAGTGATTGCCAGACCGTTGCTCCTAATTTTTACAGACAGTCTACTGACTGGAATGGTACCAGCTGATTGAAAAAAAAGCCAATGTAGCACCAATATTTAAAAAGGGCCCAAATTACATCCGTGGGAATTACAGACCAATTAGCCTAACATCAATAGTATGTAAACTCTTGGAGGGGATGATAAGGGACTATATACAAGATTTTAGTAATGAGAACGGTATCATTAGCAGTAATCAGCATAGATTCATGAAGAATCGTTCTTGCCAAACCAATCTACTAACTTTCTATGAGGAGGTGAGTTGCCATCTAGATAAAGGAAGGCCCGTAGACATGGTGTATCTGGATTTTGCAAAAGCATTTGACACAGTTCCCCATAAACGTTTACTGTACAAAATAAGGTCTGTTGGTATGGACCATAGGGTGAGTACATGGATTGAAAACTGGCTACAAGGGCTAGTTCAGAGGGTGGTGACAAATGGGGAGTACTCGGAATGGTCAGGGGTGGGTAGTGGAGTTCCCCAGGGTTCTGTGCTGGGACCAGTCCTATTTAATTTGTTCATAAATGACCTGGAGGATGGGATAAACAGTTCAATCTCTGTATTTGCAAACAACACTAAGCTAAGCAGGGCACTAATTTCTCCGCAGGATGTGGAAACCTTGCAAAAAGATCTGAACAAATTAATGGGGTGGGTAACTACATGGCAGATGAGGTTCAATGTAGAAAAATGTAAAATAATGCATTTGGGTGCCAAAAATATGAATGCAATCTATACACTGGGGGTAGAACCTCTGGGGGGATCTAGGATGCAAAAGGACCTGGGGGTCCTAGTAGATGATAGGCTCAGCAATGGTATGCAATGCCAAGCTGCTGCTAACAAAGCAAACAGAATATTGGCATGCATTAAAAAGGGGATCAACTCCAGAGATAAAACGATAATTCTCCCACTCTTCAAGACTCTGGTCCGGCCGCACCTAAAGTATGCTGTCCAGTTCTGGGCACCAGTCCTCAGGAAGGATGTACTGGAAATGGAGCGAGTACAAAGAAGGGCAACAAAGCTAATAAAGGGTCTGGAGGAACTTAAATTTGAGGAAAGGTTGCGAGCACTGAACTTATTCTCTATGGAGAAGAGACGCTTGAGAGGGGATATGATTTCAATATACAAATACCGTACTGGTGACCCTACAATAGAAATAAAACTTTTTTTGCAGAAGAGAGTTTAACAAGACGCGTGGCCACTCATTAAAATTAGAAGAAAAGAGGTTTAACCTTAAACTACATAGAGGGTTCTTTACTGTAAGAGCGGCAAGGATGTGGAATTCCCTTCCACAGGCGGTGGTCTCAGCGGGGAGCATCGATAGCTTCAAGAAACTATTAGATAAGCACCTAAATGACTGCAACATACAGGGATATACAATGTAATACTGACACATAATCACACATAGGTTGGACTTGATGGACTTGTGTCTTTTTTCAACCTTGCCTACTATGTAACTATGTAACTTCCTGGGGGGGGGTTACATTCCGGGCTATTCTATTCCTCAGCCCTGGAGCCCTCCTATAGTTAAATCTAGGTTTGGAAGGGATTGAGGATGATAAATCCTTGTCTTTTAGTAAAATGGGCCAATATTTTTTGATTATGGATTCCACTTGTTTGTATTGTCTGTTAAAACCTGATACAAAGGCTAATTCACCCTTGTGTTCAGGTTTGGGTTTGGTTGTCAGTAGGGATTGTCTGTCCATTGAATATACTTGTGCTAATACTTTTGTCAAGGTGTTAGCCGGGTAACCCTTTTCTAGGAATCTCCCAGTGAGCACCTCGGCCTGGGTGCAGAAATCAGATCATTGGTGCAATTGTGTTTTAATCTTATGTATTGTCCTTTGAGGACTGTCCCTATCCACTGTGGGTGATGGCAACTGTGTGTTGACACATAACCATTCCTATCGGTTACCTTAAAAAAAGGTCTTAGTGTCAAACCTCCTATGATTTTTTGTTATTGTTAAATCCAGATAATTGACAGAAGTGTCACTAAATTTCGCCGTAAATTTTAGGCCGTATAGGTTGTCATTCATTTGTGTCAGGAACAATTGGAAACTAGTTATCGACCCTTTCCAGAATAAAATGACATCATCAATATACCTTTTATAAAAACTAGTGACCTATTTTTATTTTTGAAGATGGTTTCATGTTCCCACTTGTTGAGCACCACATTGGCCACACTTGGGGCATAGCAAGCCCCCATAGCTACATCCCCTGTCTGGTTGTAGTACTCTTCTCTTGCCCAAAAATAATTACTTCTCATGGCTAATTCTAAGCCCTTTATGAGGTAATTTATTTGAGCTTTCTTTAATTTGGATTCTCTCACTAGTGCCCATTTAAGGGCCTCTAGTGCATCCATGTGTCGAATATTAGTACATAGGGACTCAATGTCCACTGTTACCATAATTACATCTTCTGTGGCTACCATCTTCTGTAACAATACAATCAAATCTCTACTGTCTTTCAAATAGGATGGGCTTTGGGATACTAATAGCTTGACAAATCCATCAAGATATTCTCCAAGTCTAGAAAAAAGGGAATCAATCCCACTAATTATGGGTCGGTCTGGAGGAGTGTCTTTGTTTTTGTGTATTTTAGGCACTAGATACATACTGGAATTTTTGGGGCATGTGGAATAAGGTAATTTGCTTCTTTATGATTGAGAATCTTTTTATGCAATCCCTCTGATACCCAGTTGATGAGTTCAATTTTTAGTCGTGCAGTGGGGCCCCCTTTTAATTTGTGGTCCTTGGTTTGCTCATTGAGTAACCTGTCCATTTCTTGGTAATAGTATTCCTTGGAAAGTACCACTAACCCACCCCCCTTATCTGCCGGTCTCACCACTATTTGTTTGTTTTCTTCAATTAATTTTATTCCTTCACAAATTTGTTCCTTTGAGGTGTGTTTATTAATGTGTAAATCCCTAACATCATCTTGTACCATATTCTTAAAAACTTCTATATAATGATTAGTTCCCTTCTTGGGGTTGAAAGCAGAGTTATTTTTTAGGCCGCTATGTGTGAAAACTTCTTCATTATTTTGCACCCTTGGGTTTGTATTTGAATTGGCAAAGTGTTTCTTAATATTTAACTTTCTAATATATTTTTCAATGTCAATAAACAGATCAAATTTATCTGCATCTTTATTAGGAGAAAATTTGAGTCCTTGGTTGAGTACTTCCAATTCTTTATTTGAAAATTGGACACCTGCTAGATTGAATATAGCCTTATTTACTTGTCCCTTTTCCTTTTTCTTTCTTCCTCTCCCTCTTCTACCTCTTTTTCTATAGGTTCTTTGGGGAAATGTGGGGAACTGGGGGGAATACAATAAGATTCTTTCCAGCCCCTCCATTCCCCCCCTTGGTGCTGGTTGTAATAAGGCCCCGGTTTTCCCCTAAAGTTTCCTCTAAACGTCCCTCGCGGGGGTCTGGGGGGATAGTAATTGTGATTCTGTTTATAGTAATTGTAGTCTGGGGGTCTGTTATCCAAAGGTCCGAACCTATTGTAGGTATGCACTGGGTGAGTGGGATAGGGATTGGGTGGGGGATGGTTCTTGGGATTTGTGAGAGGTTTGCTAATTTTATTTAGTGGTACTTTCCAAGGAATACTATTACCAAGAAATGGATAGGTTACTCAATGACCAAACCACAAACTACAAATTAAAAGGGGACCCCAATGCATAACTAAAAATTGAACTCACCAACTGGGTATCAGAGAGATTGAATAAAAAGATTCTCAATCATAAAGAAGCAGATTACCTTATTCCACATGCCCCAAAAATTCCAATAATGTATAAAGTGCCTAAAATACACAAAAACAAAGACACTCCTCCAGGCCGACCCATAATTAGTGGGATTGATTCCCTTTTTTCTAGACTTGGAGAATATCTTGATGGATTTTTCAAGCCATTAGTATCTCAAAGCCCATCCTATTTGAAAGACAGTAGAGATTTGATTGTATTGTTACAGAAGATGGTAGCCACAGAAGACATAATTATGGTAACAGTGGACATTGAGTCCCTATATACCAATAGTCGACACATGGATGCACTAGAGGCCCTTAAATGAGCACTAGTGAGAGAATCCAAATTAAAGAAAGCTCAAATAAATTGCCTCATCAAGAGCTTACAATTAGCCATGAGAAATAATTATTTTGGGGCAAGAGAAGAGTACTACAACCAGACAGGGGATGTAGCTATGGGGGCTCGCTATTCTCCAAGTTTGGCCAATGTGGTGCTCAACAAGTGGGAACATGAAACCATCTTAAAAAATAAAAATAGGTCACTAGTTTTTTATAAAAGGTATATTGATAATGTAATTTTATTCTGGAAAGGGTCGATAACTAGTTTCCAATTGTTCCTGACACAAATGAATGACAACCTATACGGCCTAAAATTTACAGCGGACAAAAAAAATCATTGGAGGTTTGACACTAAGACCTTTTTTAAGGTAAGCAATAGGAATGGTTATGTGTCAACACACAGTTGCCATCGCCCACAGTGGATAGGGGCAGTCCCCAAAAGACAATACATGAGATTAAAACGCAATTGCACCAATGATACTGATTTCCGCACTAAGGCCAAAAGACAAGGATTTATCATCCTCAATCCCTTCCAAACCTAGATTTATCTATAAGAGTGCTCCAGGGCTGAGGAATAGAATAGCCTGGATGTACCAGACTCCCCCCACTCTACTTTTTTGGATGGATCTGGCTTTCATTTCTGTACGAGGTGTAAAGCTTGCAAAATGATGAAAAGGCCAGGAAATTCCAGGAAAGTTTCCCAATTCCAGTCTGTAGTAATCAAAGAAAACTTTAAAATCAAACCTCTTATCACGTGCAATTCAGACTATGTAACCTATGTGCTGGAATGCTCTTGCTCCCTCCAATACATAGGCCGAACAATGAGACAACTTAAATCTAGAATAAATGAACACCTAACAAACATAAAAAAAGGCTTTCCAAATCATAGTGTTTCATAGTGTTTCCAGGCATTTTAAATTATACCACAATAGTGATCCTTCACTTTGCACGTTTTATGGAATTGACAAGATTGCCAAGCATTGGAGGGGAACCCATATGAAAAGAGAAATTTCTATAAATGAAACCAAGTGGATTTATAAATTAAGAACTATGCAACCGTTGGGAATGAATATAGAGCTAGACCTAAACTGTTTCTTGTCCATTGATTAATTTTCAATCGCCTGGGGTTAACCCCTAACTGTTTGGGGGTAACCCATTTACTCCGAGCGACTACGTGGCTGTACTATATTATTATTTATCTTTATTTATTGATTTGGGAGTCAAATATGTTTTTTTTATTGTTTTTAACAGAATATGATAAAGCAATACAAATATCTCTCAGATGACTATATCATGGGGAAAAACAGTACAGATCTCACTTTTCTGTTATCATCGGAAGCATGTCCAATATATGCACTATTACACCGCTGACTTCAAGAAGAGACAGTGACTCACTATACCTGGTGTCGTGAGAGTCCACACCATTGAGAAGCACTACATCTGACTGTGATATAAGTAGAAAGGGAAAAGACTAATTGGAAAAAGAGGGTAAGAAAAGAGTAAGAGGGTAGGGGGGATTAAAGAGGGAAATAGAAGATAGGGGTAAAGGGGGACCAAGGGTGACCGAGCAGACCTTGGTACACCAAACCTGCCTTATGTAGTCATGGTAATTGGCTGGGTGGATTCGGGGGCATCAATAATGTTTTAAGGGAGTCCGAAGTAGAATATTCTAACCAAATAAGCCAGAGGGTTTTGAATTTGTCAAAGGTGTCATTATCGAGAGCCAGCATCTCTTCCATGCGCATGATGTCATTAACCGCTGAGACCCATAAGGTCAGTGGGGGGGTGGTGGTAGTTTTCCAGAAGAAGGGGATAAGCTATCTAGCAGCCGACAGAAAGAAACGCAGTAGGGTGCGTTCCTGGAGGCTATGGAGCCAGGAAGCATAGACAGTAGGGCTATTTCCGGGGAGGGTGTTAAAGGCCGATTGTAAAGATTACTGTATATAGCAAAAACCTGTGATCAGAAGGGCTGAATGGACTGACAGTCCCACCATATATGTAGATAGCTTCCATCTGTCGAGCCGCATCTCCAACATGAGGGAGGTAGGGATGGAAAGATTTTGTTTAAAGATCGAGGGTCCCTGTACCTACGAGAGAGAAGTTTAAAATTTTTCTCCTGTGTATAACAGGATATTGAGGATTTATGCGTGAAGTAATATGATTTTTGCCAATCCGCTGTGTGAAGTTCCTTTCCGAGATCTGCGGACCACTTCCCTGTGTAAGAGGGGGGTTGATCATGTATCAGTGTGTGTTGTAGTGAGTACATGGCAGAGAGTAAATGTCTGGGTGTTTCTGGGAGAGAGCACAGCTGTTCGTATCCCATTAGGGTCCTGTGAGTTTGAGAGGATGTAAAGAGGTCAGAACAAAAGGAGGAGATGAGGAGGGCTGTGAACCAGTTGCTTTGTGGATTAGGAACTGCCGGAGCGCCTGAAGTGAGATCTACAAATGTGTTCGCTGTTGGCCATGTAGATCGGGAGTAAGGGCCTATCAAATTAGAGCCCATACCTTGGGGCAGTGTAGAGTGGTCAAATAATGATGTTAAGGGCGAGGGATCTGAGGACAACAGCGCAAGCATTCCTTTTCTGTACCATATGTGCAGGGCGGCAATAGTCAACGGGGAGGTGTTAGAGAGTAAGTGTAAATGCTGCCCATAGCCCCAAAGTAGAGCTCGAAGGTCAAAGGTGGATAAATCTTGTTCCACCATGGTGGATGCTTTAGAGAAGTGATGAGGAAACCCTAGATAGTAGAGCAGCTCTGTGGTACAGCTCAAAATCAGGGAGGCCTACCCCTCCCTCAGTTTTGGGGTACGTGAGTAGGGTATGATGAATACGAGACATGCCGTGATGCCATACAAAACGTATGGACATTGATCGTAGGGAGATAAAGAAACATTTAGGGACAGTAGTTTAGGGAGGGTGTCCATCTTCAGTGTGTTAATACGACCAAACCAAGGTAGTGGGGTGGTATTCCAAGCGTCAAGTTCTCTCCGGAGCCGGGCCAGTAAGGGGAGATAATTAATGGAGTAAAGTTCCGGTAAATTGGCAGGAATCGTTATCCCTAGATACAAAATACCCTGGGACTCCATTAGAAGGGGAAGTTAGCTTGCACTTGGGTAAGGGTTGTGCGTGGCAGGGATATGTTAAGAGCCTCAGTTTTAGACACATTTAACTTAAAGTTACTAAGTTCCCCGAACCTGTGGAATTCCTTCATGAGGAGGGGAGGGAAATGTGTGGTTGTTGGACGTAAACCAGGAGGTCATCTGCATAAAGGGAGAGTTTGTGGTTAGAAGAGGGTGTCTGGATTCCCACTATAGATGGATTGTGTCTGATGGCTTGGGCTAGATGTTCTATTACTATAACAAACAGCAGGAGCAATAAGGGGCAGCCTTGACGAGTGCCGTTGGAGATCTGAAAGGGTGCAGAGTATGAGCCATTTACCAGGACAGTTGCCGAGGGGCGCAAATATAAAGCCATAATTTTGTAAAGAAAAGTGGAACCAAGGCCTATTTGTTCTAGGGAGAGGCGTAGGATTTGCCAATTGACCCGGTCAAAGGCCTTCTCGGCATCAAATGACAGGAGGCATGCCTTTAGCTTATGATGTTGAATGTAGGAAATTAGGTGGATGGTCTTGGTGGTATTGTCCCTGGCCTCTCGGCAACAAGGGTGAAAGCCGGTTCGCCAAGAGCTTAGCAAAAAATTTTATGTTGAGGTTAAGGAGTGAAATTGATCGATAGCTGCTGCATTGGGAGGGATCTTTTTTAGGCTTGGGTATGACCGATATGTTAGCTGGCAGGAGATTACTGGAGGGTAAGTGGGTTTTGTCTATGGCATGAGACCCCGTAGCCATTAACGGGGCGAGGGACTGAGCGAATGATTTTAAAAACCTGGGTGAAAACCCATCAGGGCCAGGGCACTTTCCGGCTTTCAGACCTTTAATAACTTTGAGGAATTCCTCTACCGGGGATTATCTATGTCGGAAGCCTGCTCCAGAGCTATCTGTGGCAGGGCCGTTTCTGAAATGTAATTCTTCATGTTTGAGAAATGTGGGTCTCCTACATGATTTGATGAGGTTAGTGTAGGTAGGTTATACAAGTTGGAGTAATAGCGTTGGAAGGCATCCGAGATGCCTCGTAGAGCTATCTGTGGCAGGGCCATTTCTGAAATGTAATTCTTCATGTTTGAGAAATGTGGGTCTCCTACATGATTTGATGAGGTTAGTGTAGGTAGGTTATACAAGTTGGAGTAAAAGCGTTGGAAGGCATCCGAGATGCCTTGTCTATTACTGATTTTTTGTTGGTCTACCGTGCATATATGTTGGATAGGTCGACATGGAGGTCTGGGGTGTAGGACCCCCGCAAGATGTTGTCCGCATTTGTTGGCTAGCAAATAGTGTCGGTTGCGTCCTCGATCCCTAGCTATGAGGGAGTTGACATCTAAAATGTGAAGTAGTTCCCTGTGCACATTGGAGAGGTCAACATATGTCGATGGGTCTGAGTCACATTTATGTACTGATTCGAATGTGTTTATATTGGATAAAAGTCGAGTAATGTCAGCAGACCTATCTTTCTTTAAGCGGGAGCCGTGTTGTATTAAAATTCCCCGGAGTACACATTTTAAAGCCTCCCACTTAATAAGAGGGTCAGTGTCATCAGACTTGTGATCCTGAATAAAGTCCCGAATCGCTTGTTCAACCGCTGTGACACACGGGGTGTCCTTCAGTAAATTATCGTTCAAACGCCACGAGTGTGTTCTACGTGTTGTCCGAGGGTGGGCTATGCTAAGATGTGCAGGGGCATGGTCAGACCATAGTATGTTGCCTAGGGAAACCTTAAGTGGGATGTCAAGTAGGGATTGGGAGACTAGGAAGTAGTCAATAGGACTGTATGAATTGTGGGCCACGGAATAACAGCTGTAATCTCTCTCAAATGGGTGCTGTATTCACCAGACATCAACTAGTTTTGCAGAATGTAGCAGTGATTTTATGTATGCGAGGGCTGTGTGGGATAGGGAGGACTTACCTGAGGAAGTGTCCATGGCTGGAGAAAGGGCTACATTGAGGTCACCCCCATAAGGAAACAGGGACCTCCAAAAGATAGTAACTTGTTCAGAACCGTAGATAAAATGTTCCCCTGGTCTTGGTTCGGTCCATATACATTAGCCACTGTAAAAATAGAAGAGTTAGATTTTAGTTTAAGGAACAAGTAGCAGCCTAGGGGGACGAAGGAGTCAAATACTTCAGGATGAAATGATTTGTGAAAGGCTATTGATACTCCCTTAGACTTTGACTGCGGGTTCGTGCTATGATGCCATTGATGATAATAGTGATTATTAAGGGTCGGTGTGTCCGGGCCCCTAAAATGGGTTTCTTATAGGCGCAAAATTTTAGTTCTGGCCTTGTTAAAATGGTACAAAATCTGGCTATGCTTCTCAGGAGTATTGAAGCCCCCGCAGTTAAAGGAAGATAGGGTTATATGATCAAGCGGCGTCATGATAATATGGAGAGGAATTAAACTCTAGACTGATCTGCATTATCTGCAAGGTCTGCTCGGTCCGAGTAGGGATGGGGAGAGAAGGGGTGAATATATGGATGGAGAGAAAAGCGAGATGAGGAGGGGGGGAGCTAAGAGAGCAGAGGGAGAATAGGGATAACAGCACCAGAGAAGGGAGTGAGGAGTCAGCGTTGTAGGGGACAGGAACCAACAACGAAAAAAGGAGTAGAGGAATAATCAGGCCACTAGGTGGCAGTGGAGGATCATAAAGTGAATATCTAAACATTACTAGGATATAAAACAGGCTAAGAAGAATACAATGCTTGTACAGGCACTGCCGGTCCTAAGGGGGGTATACGTGGTAGACACATGGAGTGCCTCCCGATCCCGGGGTCCCCAGGGATACAATAACTGACTGTTGTTAAACTAAAGTTAACCATCAACATAAAACGTATGTAACTGGAAAAATGCATTGTGGCACAGATGCAATACACAGGATGGGCATACCCACACACATTATAACGATGTCAAGAGGAACATTGAGGGCTTCCCGTAACAGAAAACCTGAAAAAGGACAGATATATAGGGAAATAAACTGCGGTTCTAAACTTAACACAACCGCCCCCTATCTGCAAAATGGGTCCTCTAAGAGTCCATATACCTGTAAGGAGGAAAGAAAAATTAAGTAAGAAAAAATAAAAAAACTGGGGTGGGGGAGGAGGAGTCATCATGCTGTGAGGGAGAGAAGAGTCCCAGTTATTTAAATGAGGTATCCGTGTATGGCTCTCTCTAGTAAAATCAGGTGTCTGCTCCATCAAACTTCAAGTGGGGGGTGTATGTCCTGTGTCGGAACAGGGGGAACAAACCCAATATCAGGGTAAAAATATGGATGTGTGATCAGTAAAGATCAAGGGCAAGTCAATCATCTGGTGGTTTCTGGGATGAGTCTCTGGGACGCTTATTCTTGCCAGATTTCTGCCATTGCGGCTGGAATGGAAGACCTGGGGTAGTGGGTGGAAGGGGCCAATCAGGAAAGGAGACTTGAGGCAGCTCCAGTGTGCTCAGGAAGCATGGAAGGTCTCCCAGGGTATGGAAAAGGGCCGTCTTGCCTTTGTAGTGAACCCTCAACTGGAAGGGGAACCTCCATTGATACTTAATCTGTCTCTCTTGGAGTAAGGATGTAAGCGGTTTAAGAGTACATCTCATAGCCAGTGTTTGGCGTGAAAGATCTGGCAGTAACATGACAGGGGTATCGTTCAATTGGATGGAATCCTGTGTACTGGCGGCTTTCATGATCTCTTCCTTCACTTTGTAAAAGTGTACCCTGCATATTGTGTCACGTATAAAAGTGGAGTCAGGATTTCTCGGTCCCGAGGTCCCGTGCACTCTGTCTCATTCGATGGAGGTGTCCTTAGGCTGCTGTAGAAGTTGATTGAAAATGGCAGTGACAGCCCCCACTAGGTCTTTGTGTTCTATCTTTTCAGGGATACCATGGATCCTAATATTGTTCTGTCTGTTACGGTTCTCGATATCATCTTGGTGGTACATAAGCTGCTGCAGCATGACAGTATGGGAATTAAGAGTCTCTTCGTGGGACTGTAGGGTATTACAGATGCCATCAGTAGCATTTTCTACATCTTCCATACATGTCCCTAAATCTCTCTCGTTAATCTCCTGTTTGTAGGTCTTCTCCATACGGGAGACATAGTGCTCAAAATTGGCTTTAGTAGGCAGGGATCACAGGTAAGCATGCATGGATCACATCTGCGATTTCATGTCCCATCCGTCCTCAGAACACAGGGATGCTTGTGAAAGATGGTGTGGGCTGTGGGGACTGCATGAGGGAGGCTCAAAGTCAATGAGAGAGGCAGAACGGCCTCTGGAGCATACCTGCGTGTCTGCTGGTTCAGAGTGGGCCGGGGACGGAGGCGCCGCTGCCATCTTGGATTTCTCCTGGCTGAGGAAGGCCGCAGACGAACGGGTCACAAATCGGCCTAAATCCCCCAGTGAGCGGTTTCCGGAGGGCTTGGAGTGTTCTCTGGGCTTCCCTTTACCCATCAGGGCAGTTTTGAGAGTTGTGCCAGCGATGATGGAGGTAATATAACCCCGGGAAAGTCAGCGGGATCGAGAGCTGCCGCTACATGCGCCCTACAGCTCCATGCACCAGGCCATGCCCCCTTTATTTATTGATTTATAGCTGGTGATCACAATAGTATTTATCCTAGCTAGGATGTATTTGCCATCTGTTATTGATATTAGGACCCATGCTACCATCTAGAGGATCCTGTTGTAATCACAGAATTTATCATTATTCACTCACGAATGGGGATATATTATTTTACACACTGTGTTGCACTAGTAATTTTTTTCCGCTATGTGCGGGGTTGAGAGAAAAATTCTGTTTTCCCTATCGTTCGATTTTAGCTAATTGATGTTTTTTAAAGATTGTACATACAACTCAATGGAGATTTGGCTTGTTTCTAAATCCTGACCGGGACTGAGGCTGTGCAAAACTTCTCTATAGTAACCATTCATACTATTTAAACCGTGACCTCCAGTGACCAGGTACGCTTCCTGAGGACGATAACAATGAAACGTACGTCAAGGCGGTACCTGGTCATGTTTTTTGTCTTGCCTACACCACATCCAGAGCAGCTGGTTGTCGGTGCGGACTGGTGGAACGCACGTCATCTAAGGAGGTGGACGCAGAGGTGACTCCACATACCACTCTCTATGAGAAGCCAGTAGCCCCAGTGCCGGGTTAGGCACTTGTAAATGTAAGGAGCCATTTGGCTATTTTTTATTCTGATTTTACTCAATAAACAGTATTATGCTATGGATGTCTTTTGCTCTCTCTATATATCCTGCTTTTACCCATGAGGAGGAAGGTTCCTATCATCTCCAGTCCAACCCATGTGAGCAGGCACAATCCTGCAAAAGTGCTTTTCACTGAATGTCCCACACTCCGCTTGAGTGCTTCCGTCAGTATACCGCTTCCTAAGTTCTGGAACATGAGTCCAATGGATCTGGCTATAGGAACCCCCAAGAACTAGACAACACCAGCCTTGGAGTACATCAGGACTAACTCTTTATTTGAGATCTCACATACATTTATACAGCAGGCTGACTCAAAGCTAACCTAATTAACATGAGCTAATTTACTAAAACATTTACCCAGACCAGATGACAGACTTGTGGGCACCGACCTTCACACAGTAGTATAAACACAATAGCTGGAGCTAATTACAATTAACAATACAAACAACAATCTCCCCCCTCCTCAGCCTAGTCATCAACAGTTCGTCTCCTAGCCAGTGCTGGTGGCTAATGTGATCAGCTCACTCAATTAACATAAACACAGATAGTTGGAGTTGATGACACCAGCATCTCCTCACAGGATGTGTCCCAACAGTATAATTCAGTCTTATCATTCTAATATGGCATATAAAGGGTTCTCAGAGTCTGTGTGTTTTGGGGGGACATGGAGCTGAATCCAAAGTAACACCAACCCCAGGGTCCCCAGGCATACAGCTCACAGAGAGCACCATTCCCCCAAATGCTAGGGCCCATAATCGGTGGGCAAGAGGCTTGCGTTCAGTCCCCTCCAATAGCCTCTGTCCCTGGTGAGTCTGTCACATTTCTCCCCCATCAAAGGTTGACTAACAAGGTCCCAGACCTCCACCTGGTCTGGACATGCGTTAGTCAGGCAGAGTGAACTCACATAGTCTTCCCGCATGATCTCCTTTCTTGGCTGCATGGAATAGTTGACCTCAGTAGGTGTGGGGCAGAGGTCATTTACTCTCTGTCTGGCTGCCAGGGCTTCAGCTGGATTGTTTTTAACATTCCTGGGCTCGGTCTGCTGCTGGGCAGAGGGGCAGATCACCCCAGCTTCCTGAAGCTGTAGAGAGACACTAGGTGCTAGGCAGAGGCCAGCGGTGCTCTGCCCTGTTGCCAGCGATTCAGCTGGGAGTAGCAGCTCCACTATATCAGCTTGTCATCGGAGAGAGGAGCCAACTGCCCCGGCCCCCTGGAACTCCACAGTTGTTGCCGGTGCTGGGAAGAGGTTGGTAGCACTCTGCTCTGTTGCCAGCACTTCTGCTGGGGACTCCGCATCCTCCGCTCCAGCTAACCGTTGGGGTAGGAGGCTGGCTTCCTCCACTCCCAAACTGTGTAGTTGCCATTGGAAAAGGGAGCCGGCTGCTTCCTTTTCCATTCCCTCATCTGGCTGCTGGGATGACATGTCGATGGTACTGTCTCCCAGGTGCACGGATCTTTGCTGGGGAGGGAAGGCCGCTTCCTCCACCCTGGCCAACTGTTGGGGAGGGACAACACACACCTCCTCTCCCTTCTCCCCCTGTATCTGCTGCTGGGAAGTGATTGCCACCTTCTCACCCTGGGCCTCCTAAACTGCCACAGGTGTGGGGCAGAGGTCTTGGACCCTCTGTCCAGTTGCCAGATCTTCAGCTGGAGAAGTTTGTTTTAACTCCATAGATGCTGCTGGCAGAAAATCACATGTCCCTGTCAGTGTTGTGGGAGAAAGGCCAACTACCTCTTCTCTCTAGAAGGCCGAAGCCACTGTTGGTGCTGGGCAGAACACAGTGAACTTTGGCCCTGATAGCAGCTCTTCTGCTGGAGGCTCATCAGGTTGTTCTTCCTCAGCAGAAAAGTCTATCAAATCCCATGTCTCTGCAACTGATGTCTGGGGATAGAGGTTCACCATCTCCTGTCCATGGAACCCAGAAGATGCTATCATTTCTGGGCAGAGGTTAGCAGAGCTCTGCCCTGTTGTCAGCACTTCAGGTTTGGGGACGGCAATCTCCGGATTTTCCACTGCTGATTCTCTGGCATGCTGCTGAACTTGTTCTAGCAGTTTCCTGTATGCCCTTTCCAGATGCTGTTCCTTCCTTAGCAAATGGTCCAGATCAGGTTTGAGCTCTGAGACCCCTGCAAGACCGAGCATAGACTCTCTATATTCTCTCAGGTCCTCAAGGTCAGGTTCCCCTTCATCGCCCCTCCTCTGCGTGCCATTGCAGAGCCTGAAAACGATTGTCCAGCTCTATCTCCTGCTGGACCAGCCTGTCCAACTCAGTCACCCATTGCTCCTGGGGCCGCTCTCCCAGGAATGCCATCCGCAATGCCTGTTGGTCACTGGCCCGTTGCTCTTGGGTTGGAAAGCACTTGCCCTGTTTTATACCAGAAAGCTGGAGGGCTCTGATCCAGAGCTCCACCCAAATCTGCTGCCTGAGCTCCAGGTATTCATCCTTGGACACAGTCCTGGTGTATGTTGAAAGGATGATCCGCAGCAGCCCCGGGAACTCTGATGCCAGGTCCATATCTCCGCTGGGGTGACTGAAGTCTGCTATGCTGATTTTGGATCCAGTTGGAGGTTTGGATATCCCAGACTGCAGGAAGCTTTCCCGCTGCTTGCCACCAATGTCACGGAATGGCCCACACTCCGCTTGAGTGCTTCCATCAGTATACTGCTTCCTAAGTTCTGGAACACGAGTCCAATGGATCTGGCTATAGGAACCCCCAAGAACTACCCAACACCAGTCTTGGAGTACATCAGGACTAACTCTTTATTTGAGATCTCACACACATTTATACAGCAGGCTGACTCAAAGCTAACCTAATTACCATGAGCTAATTTCCTAAACATTTACCCAGACCAGATGACAGACTTGTGGGCACCGAGCTTCACACAGTAGTATAAACACAATAGCTGGAGCTAATTACAATTAACAATACAAACAACAATCTCCCCCCTCCTCAGCCTAGTCATCAACAGTTCGTCTCCTAGCCAGTGCTGGTGGCTAATGTGGTCAGCTCACTCAATTAACATAAACACAGGTAGTTGGAGTTGATGACACCAGCATCTCCTCACAGGATGTGTCCCAACAGTATAATTCAGTCTTATCATTCTAATATGGCATATAAAGGGTTCCCAGAGTCTGTGTGTTTTGGGGGGACATGGAGCTGAATCCAAAGTAACACCAACCCCAGGGTCCCCAGGCATACAGCTCACAGAGAGCACCATTCCCCCAAATGCTAGGGCCCATAATCGGTGGGCAAGAGGCGTGCGTTCAGTCCCCTCCAATAGCCTCTGTCCCAGATGAGTCTGTCACAGTGCTATTTGACTATCTTTCCTAGGAAAGAGGTCAAATAGATCTGGTAAGCAGATCACTTACCTAGTCACATTGGGTGTCGATTGTTCTTTTCTGGTGAAGGACTATTTATTATCTGTCGGAAGACATCATTACATTTGGAAGATTGGGGTTTATTTGTTGTCTGTGGACTTCTCTAAAGATCTTCACCGATTCACGAATCTTATATATTACATTTTTTTGTCACTATGGATAGACTCTAGTGATTTTATGTCCAGGTGGACAATTTGCAAATACATTTTGTTTTCACTTCTGTCACTAATATTGTATTTTTAGGACACCTCATTGTTTGGTTTAGATCATATACCAGTCAATGACCACAGCGCCCCCTACCCTCACTTTTTCACACAGGTGCAGGGTGCTGCTGACTCCCCACTGACTTTTAAAAGTTCCTTGGTGTCAGCCTTTTTCGGCACATGCGCAGCAGATCGCACCATTGCTGTTTGCAACCTATGTCTGAAGCTACTTGGGCACCACATGCTTGACCAGACATATGATGACCTGCCATGCACTTGAAAGACCCACATCATAGACAAAGGCGGACTCCTCCAATCCTCTCAAAAACCTGCACTGAGAGGAATGAAGGTATAGCAATAGGTGTCACAAGTACTTGCAGCCAATCTGCTAGCAGTACACCACCTATTGACTTCTGCCTTTTCAGATGGTAGACTCTGCCCCCTTTCGTGAATTTGTGGAATGTGCTGTACCACAGTGGCAGGTTCCAAAACGGAATTTCTTTTCATGCAATGCCATTCTGGCTCTCTACCGACATGTGGAAGGCAATGTTTTGGCCTCATGGTCCAGCAGGCATGGGCAGGAATGTTACCTTTCCTTCACGGCGCACTTTGTAACTCTGCTGGCAGCTGGGAAGGATGCAGGACAGTGTTCTTGTGTTGGAGCTTGTTCCGCCACAACGCCTCCAAAAAGCTGGTGGTGATTCTGTCACAACATCTTTATGCTCCCCTCCCTCCTCTTCTTCTTTCTCTATGGCCTCTTCTGCATAATTGTCCTCTGAACCAGCAGTGCTCCCTTAGCGCTCAAGGGGTTACGCAAGCAGTCAGGCTAAAAGATGCCATGCGGTGCTTGAGTTGGTCTGCCTAGGGAACAGGAGCCACACTGGGGCAGAGATTCTGTCAGCTCTGCAGGGGCTGACTCAGAGGTGGTTGACGCCATGCCAGCTTTAGCCAGGAATGGTTGTATGCGACAATGGCACCAGCCTTCTCTCTGTCCTCCAACAGGGACACTTGACCCATGTTCCATGTTTGGCACACATCCTGAATTTGGTGGTGCAGCATTTCTTGACCAGGTACCCAGGCTTACAAGATCTCCTGAAGCAGGCCAGAAAAGTCTGTGGTCATTTCTGCTGGTCATACAATGCCAGTGCTCGGCTGGCTGACATTCAAAGGGATTTCATCCTGCCCACCAACCCCCTCATTTGTGACATGCCCACCAGGTGGAACTCAACGTTGGCAATGCTACAGCGGCTGCACACACAGCAGAGGGCCATCAATGAGTACCTGTGCGAGTATGGCACCAGGACAGTCAGGGGAGCTTGGCTTCTTTTTGCCACGCCAGTGGCTACTGATCAAGGATGCATCCACTGTCCTGTCACCATTTGAGGAGGCCACAAGGGTGATGAGCAGCGACAATGCATGCATCAGTGACACTGTCCCTCTAGTCTTCCTGCAGGAAGACTATTGTCTTATTTTTTAATTTAAAAAAGTGTAATTTTCCCAAAAAAGTGCGCCTGTAAGACCACTGCGCAAATACGGTGTGACAGAAAGTATTGCAACAACGGCCATTTTATTCTCTAGCCACTTAAGGACCGGCCACTGTATATATACGTCATTACTTTAAAGCAGTGTTTCTCAACTCCAGTCCTCAAGGCACCCCAACAGGTCATGTTTTCAGGCTTACCATTATTTTGCACAGGTGATTTGATCAGTTTCACTGCCTTAGTAATTACCACAGCTGTTCCATCTGAGGGAAATCCTGAAAACATGACCTGTTGGTGCGCCTTGAGGACTGGAGTTGAGAAACACTGCTTTAAAGATGGATATCTTGGTAACGGCAGAAGCTGCTGCCACAACCGAGGTATCCATCTTTAGGGCCGGCGATTCTGTACACGATAATGGTGGTCTCTGTGGCGGGTTTGCCGTGAGATCACCGTTATCAGCGGCGGGAGAGGTGCCACCCCCCCTCCCGCGGCTTTCCCACGCCCTCCGCCGCTTACCGGAGCCGTTGGTAGCGGCAGAGGCGATCGGGTCCTTTCTCTTCCTCAGTATAGAGACAAGTGAGGCTAAGATGGCGCCCACCCATCTCTATACCATAGGACGGCCGGAGCGACGTCATTACGTCGGCCCCGCCCACTTCTCTTAAAGGCACATTTTTTTGTGTAATTTTTTTAAACAACTTTTTTTTTTTTTTGCATTTTATTCTAAATATGAGATCTGAGGACTTTTTGACCCCAGATCTCATATTTAGAGGACCTGTCATGCTTTTTTCTATTACAAGGGATGTTTACATCCCTTGTAATAGGAATAAAAGTGATCCAATTTTTTTTTAAAACAGTGAAAATATAAATAAAATAAAGTAAAATAAATTTAAAAAAAAAAAAAAAATTAAAGCGACCTGTCATGCTTTTTTCTATTACAAGGGATGTTTACATCCCTTGTAATAGGAATAAAAGTGATCCAATTTTTTTTTAAAACAGTGAAAATATAAATAAAATAAAGTAAAATAAATTAAAAAAAAAAAAAAAATTAAAGCGCCCTGTCCCGACGAGCTCGCGCGCAGAAGCGAACGCATACGTGAGTAGCGCCCGCATATGAAAACGGTGGTCAAACCCCACATGTGAGGTATCGCCGTGACCGGTAGAGTGAGAGCAATAATTCTAGCCCTAGACCTCCTCTGTAACGCAAAACATGCAACCTGTAGAATTTTTTAAACGTCGCCTATGGAGATTTTTAAGGGTAAAAGTTTGACACTATTCCACGAGCGGGCGCAATTTACTTGGTGTAACATTATATTTCACAATATAAAAAAATTGGGCTAACTTTACTGTTGTCTTATTTTTTTTATTAAAAAAAGTGAATTTTTTCCAAAAAAGTGCGCTTATAAGACCGCTACGCAAATACAGTGCAAAAAAAGTATTGCAATGACCGCCATTTTATTCTCTAGAGTATTAGAAAAAAAATATATAATGTTTGGGGGTTCTAAGTAATTTTCTAGCAAAAAAAACTGTTTTAAACATGTAAACACCTAAAATCCAAAACGAGGCTAGTCCTTAAGTGGCTAAGATGTTAGAAAAAAATTGTATAATGTTTGGGGTTCTAAGTCATTTTCTAGCAAAAAAAAACTGTTTTTAACTGTTTTTTGTTGTTAAAACAACAAATCTCAAAAAGAGGCTCGGTCCTTACGTGGCTAAAATTTAAATCCAAAATAATCCACTTTGTCTGGGGGAAAAAGAGTCACAGCTGCACTAAAAAGATACTTTGTCAGTTGAAGGTTCATGGGGCTTTGAGCCTCCCTAACCTATGGTGGTACTACCAAGCGGTGCAGATGGCTCAAATATCTATTGTGTACTCCAGAGGTTTGAAACCGGACTGGGTCTCCATGGAAAGACAAGCAGTCCCACTTCACACTATTGCCTCGCACATGCTCACCTTTTCCACAACCCGTCCTTTGCTTCAGGTATGAATATTAAAGCCTTTCAATGGTGGCTGAACAAAGGACTTTTTAGAATAGGTCACTTTCTCAATTGAATGGGTCCCATCTCTCTTCAGTAAACTTGAAATGCCCGTATCTGAGAAATTTACACTCTCCCAAATCTCATACTTCCTACATTCAATCTGGCTCAACAAACCTGATCCCCTAAAATCACAGCCTACGAACAGTGGTTTTCCACGATTATGCATCAGAGGGGGGCATCTCTACCATATACTCATGCCTGGTTGAAAACCAGAATGAACCATCCAATGCCCAGGCCTGGAAATCTCACCTGGATGTACAGTGGGACCCTGATGAGTGGTTTAAATCTTTCCAAAGCTCTTATAAGAGCATCATGAACATCTCTCTTTTTCTATTTATTTTTTATTGTGTTTTTATTGAATTTTACAGTACAGAGAAAACACAAGCGGTACAGTAATATCAAAAAGAATCAAACATAGATGCAGTAACATTAAGCTGGTCTAGTATAAATGAATATCAAAATAGAGAACAACACATGAGAGAACAGTCAAAGGGCTATAACCAGTAAACTATAACCAGTTGAATATTGAAAACAAGGGATGATCTCAGCTCCTGGCCCTTTGACCCCTGTACGAAATAACCCAGAATTTACACTTTTTCACTGGGCCTACAAACACAAACGAAAATGACAGCAAATGAGATACCACCCTTGTTAGCAACACAATGTTTTGAGAAAGATAAGGTGAAAACACTACAAGAACTTACTCGGGCAAAAGGGCTAGAAACATTATCCCACTGGGAATACCGCCAAATATGTAGTTTCATTTCAAATCCCAATAAGCATAAACATTATACTAGGCCTCTGTCACCGCTTGAAGAAATTTGCTTACAGGCTGATAAAACTGATAAAACTATCTCTTTGGCATATACGTGGCTGCAGTCTTCAGGCACTACTAACTTAAATACCCATAAAAGATTATGGGAAGAAGCATTAAACACCTCACTTAGCGAGGACCAATGGCTACACGCCTGTGTGTTCACACACAAATGCTCAATCAGCATGCGCCACCAGGAAACCTCATACAAACGCTTGACAAACTGGTACAATACACCTTCTAAAATTCATAAATGGTTCCCCATGGCTTCAGATGTCTGCTGGAGATGCAATGGGACCAGAGGAACCGCATACCACATTTGGTGGGAATGCGACCTAATACGTCCATTTTGCAAAAGGTTTGTGAGATCATTAAAAACATTACCGAAACTTCAATTCAACTAACGGCAACATGTTGCCTATTACATATCACCAAAGGTCCAATGAAAAAATATAAGAGTTCCCTAACAAGATTTTTACTCACTGCTGCCAAAGACTTAATACCCAGGCATTTAAAATCCTCCCTCTATTAAAGAATGGCTCCTCAACATACAGGAGATGCATGGTATGGAGGAAATACGGGCTACAGCTCTCGAAAACATAGAAAAATGTAACTCCTTATGGAGAGTATGGGTGGTTTACAGATATTCTGACAAATATAAGATGCTCACAGACACCTGAACTACAGGTGTAGTCCCAGCAATCGCAAGATGTCTCTCCTTCTCTTTTCATCCTCTTTCCTTTCTATTCTATATAGACTATCTTTGGTCCCACACTTACCTTGATAAAATATGAGGCTAACAGGATTAACACTACAATTTAATTTTATCATTTTTGAGTTTTCTACATTTTATAGATAAGTATGTTAGTGCGGGGCACCCGGTCACGACTGGGAAACCAACAAGGTCATGCCCTTAATTCACTGAGTGTTAATGCATAAAAGTTTTAGATTGTTAGTAGAACATTGAAAGTTAAGCTCGCATGAATTTTCATGTAATTCAATGAGCAATGTATCATTATGACTTTTTATGTTACTGGTATGCTTCACTGTATTTCAATAAAAATGTTATTGCGTAAAAAAAAAAAAGAAAACAAGGGATTATGATGCTGGATAGGCATGTGGGGTCCAGGTGGGGTTCTGGGGAGGCAAACTCAGATTTATCCCACAAGTCCCAAACTATGTCAAACCTGTCCACAGCATCTTCTACTTGGGCTGTCATGAGTTCCATTGTACATATTTCAGCAATAACCTGTAGAAATTTATCTTGAGATGGGGGATAGAAGACAAGCAACAAATAGGAATAACTTGCTTGGCTGCCAGTAAAATATCGGAGGCTAATTTATTCAAAGCTTTCCCAAACCAGGAAAGGGGAGGCCCAAAAGGGAATGTAACGGATCCAGCAGGAGCAGATGCTCAAATATTCGCTGAAGCAGAGACATCACTATGGACCAAAAAGGTACAATTAACATTGCCAGAAAATGTGGTAATGAGTGCCTCTAGTTTTACTACATCTCCAACAAAGTGGGGAAAGGGAGGAATCATAACGATGCAATATTTTGGGAATCCTGTGCCAAAAAAGTAGTACTTCAAATGCTGTCTCTCTCTGAGCAACACACCTGGATACTTTGGTCGTTGAAGTCCAAATCTTATCCCATTGAACGAGGGAGATTGGTTGTTGAATGATATAGGCCCATTTTCGCATGTAGGTGTGTAGGTCTTCAGAAAGTGGAGAAGACTCCTGGAGCAATTGATAAATGTCAGATATTGGTCACAGTTGGTGGGGACCTTGGGAACAGAGAAGTTCAAAGACCATTGGTTTGGGTAGAATAAGGGTCGGAGAGAGGGTTGATAAATAGTGGCTTACTTGGAGGTATGAGTAGAACAGATTTTTTGGTATCTGGTGCTTGGACTGAAAGTCCGCAAAGGTCCAGAACATACGGGTAGTCGGGTGACCAAATTGGTGGAGATGGAACAGGCCTCCCTGTGCCCAGGGGATCATTCGAGTGTCTAATAGGCTATCTGGGATTAACCACCTCAACCCCAGAAGGATTTGACCCCTTCCTAACCAGGCCATTTTTGGCGATACGGCACTGTGTCGGTTTAACTGACAATTGCGCGGTTGTGCGATGCTGTACCCAAACAAAATTGACATAATTTTTTCCCCACAAATAGAGCTTTCTTTTGGTGATATTTGACCACCTCTGTGGTTTTTATTTTTTGCACTATAAACAAAAAAAGCGACAATTTTGAAAAAGACACAATATTTTTTACTTTTTGCTATAATAAACATCTCCAATTATTTTTCCTCAGTTTAGGCCGATATGTAATCTTTTACATAATTTTGGTAAAAAAACCCACAATAAGCGTATATTGATTGGTTTTCACAAAAGTTATAGCGTCTACAAAATAATCTACAGTATATGTATATGGGAATGGTTGCAAGTAGCCAGGGTCAGTGCTTCTTTGCTCTCATAATGGTCTATGTCCACAATGTCAGGAGCAAGGTTCTTGAACAGGCTCAATAGGTATAGTCTGATGTTGTTGTCAGGCACATTCTCTGAGACACCGCAACTCCTAAAGTTTTGGCGTCTTTCTCTGTTTTCTAGGTCTTCTTGCTGAAGTTGTAATTGGGAAATAGAGTTTTTAAGAGAGGCATTTTCCTCTTCCAAAGCTTGAACCTATTGTAATGTCTCATCAAATGTAGTTTTTAATGTATCTGTGCTCTCACCAAGCTGATCAATATCTCCTCTAAGTTCCCTAGAGATCCTCCCCACCTCTTGGGCTATTCCCCTTGTTAGCTGCTGTACTAGTGCCTGGAGCTTGACATTGATCTGTTAAGGGGTTAATATGGACTAGGGGCTGGGAGGTGATGTGGGGGAAGAGTTTGCTGGGAGATGCTGTCCGCCATAAGGGTGATAACATATTCCTCTGGGTCTAATTGTGTAAACGAGACCGGCGATTGAGGCCTAGTCAGGTAACAGTCCATGGTGACTACAGGATGCAGCACTTGCGGGGTCCGGTAGTAGGGTCTCTAATCCCCAATTTTTACCATGGGGTGCTAGGAGGATTAAGGGGTCTGTAGGTCTTACCCCATGGCAATTGTATTCCAATGGAGCTGTGAGTGAGTTCTGGAAAGAGGAGCGAGACCAGAGCTCACGGATCACACGTCAACCATCTTGAAGAGCCGTGCATATGCCCCATAAATATCTCTAATAGAAGCAAACATAAAATTGATTAGATGTATCAGGTCCCTATTAAACTAGCCAAAATCTATCCGGACGCTTCCCCCTTATGTTTCAGAGGGTGTAACCTCTTAGGTTCCATACTCCACACATGGTGGACTTGTCCCCATATTAGGGGCTTTTGGAATACCGTATTTATCGGCGTATAACACGCACAGGCGTATAACACGCACATTCATTTTAAGAGGGAAGTTTCAGGAAAAAAACTTACATTTTAAATAAGGAACTTTGAAGCAAAATAAGGGTCAGTGCCCATCTGCAGCCTCACCATTGCTATCAATGCAGCCTGATCAATGCCCATCTGCCGCCTCACAAGTGCCATCAATGCAGCAACCTCACCATTGCCATCAATGTAGCAGCCTCACCATTGCCATCAATGCATCAGCCTCACTATTGCCTTCAATGCAGCAGCCTTGCCAATGCCATCAGTGCAGACTGATCGATGCCCATCTGCAGCCTAGAGGGGACAGGGAGGGGGGCGGGACGAGCGCCAACAGATTACATACAGTGAGAATCTCCTATGATAGACAGAACAGTAGTCCAATGGCAGCCCAGGAGATGGGACTTCTTATTACTGAGGCCGCCAAGTAAACAGAGGATTCTCACTGTATGTAATCTGATGGCGCTTGTCCCACCCCCTCCCTGTCCCCTTCGAGGCAGCTAAAATTGAAGTATTGGCGTATAACACGCACACGCTTTTTGCACCCGATTTTCATGGTGAAAAAGTGAGTGTTATACGCCAATAAATACAGTAATTTCTTTCATCTTTTGTGTAAAATCATGGGAGTCGCCATACCAAAGGACCCCACAACAGCCCACTTAAATAGTAGAGTCGTTAAAATCCCTAAACACACCCAAGCTCTTGTTTTTTACATGCTCCTGGGAGGTAAGATTGCACTCGCCAGGGACTGGAAAAAACAACAGTCTCTCTTACCGAAACAAAATGAAAAATTTCTTGAATTATGTCCCAAGAAAAATTAGTAGCTATCCGTCAAGATAAAGTCTGGAGGTTTTAGGCGATCTGGGAGCCTTGGGCACTTTATGTAAAGGTCCCCCTGTACCCTAGATTCTTGACTTCATAGTCTGAAACACCTGGTTGATTCACCTTATACCCTTCTAGTCCTCCACTCCTCTCTTTCAGGTCCTCTAGGCCCGACTGCCCCCCTCTTTTTCTTGCTGTATCTTTCTTTTACCTTTTTATATTGTTGTTTTGTTTACTTGCTCAACTATCTTATGGTGTACTATGGTGCTTAGGGCATGCTATTGGGTTACCAAATGTTTGATACTTTTAGCATTGCTCTATCTATGATGTTATTGTTAGATTTATAGGGCCTATTAGTAAGGCATATTGTTCTCACCTCAGTATTGAGAACCTTCCACTACAGGCAAAGGTTGTTCCATTAAAAAGTTTCCTGTCAAGTTGTGGGACTTTATTCCTACTGGTCTTTTGTTTTCCCTCACATTCAGGTCAATAATCAGGAGGTCTAGAAAAGTTATCTTCATAGTATATCTACAGGTCATTGGTAACCTACTATATGTACTGGCAGCTACGGCTCTTGTCCACCCAAGACTACTGACTAAAGTTTACAAATCTGTGTTGGGTTAATGTTTTGATCACCAGTCCAACCTGATGGAGACTCCCCATTCACAGTTAGATCCCAATGGCATGGCAGGTCTGTTCCCCATCGGATGGCCAGTTATGATTTTCTGCTCTTGATATTACACCCCCACTCAGCATATACTACGACTGTACATGTATTTCACATGTAGATTGTAATTTTCTTCTTCATTTACAATTTTTGCCAAATATGGTTCAGTCTTACTCAACCTACCTGCACCCCCAGCCACAATGCCTTACCTGAAACTTGTTCTTTTTTCGTTTTGTATTGACATTGCCCTTGCAGGCTGATACAATGTCTGTTTCTGTATTGCTTAATAATCAATAAAAATATTGAAAATAAAATGTATTAGTAATGATGACAACAGTACAACTGTTGTTTCTGGTTTTTTTTATATCTAATGAACATGTCACTGTCCATAGATCATAGTGAAAAATATACTGCATTATTGGATTAGTACCTTACCATAAGTGGACATACTGTACAATATTAACCCGTTTTATTTTGTGTTACTTGTAACTGTATGACTTAAAAATTCTATGGTAAAACCATTATGATCCCAAAATTAATTTGACATGTATGTTAATGATAAGAGTGCTTCCACAATCACAAATAATGTTGAATAATACATCAGTTATTTTAAAATATACCATCAATTAACCAAAACCCTTTTAAATGAAAGCAAAATTTTCAAAAATGAAACATGAAATACACTGATTTTCTAAAGGTTAAAAAATAATCAAAAAGACAAAAGTAAAACTAATAAACTGCATCTCACTAAAAAGAAATAAAATAGTACTGTGAATTATTTATCACTGTAAGCCAAGAAACTCAAATTGAAATTAATGTAAGAGATCGGTATCCTCAAATAGTTGTACAATGTTCAGGTATCCAATTTTTTTGTGTAAATTGCAGCTGACAGGGAGAAATGATGAGATTACTATGCTCCTCCAGCTGTAGTGTTAGGACTGGCTTTAGAATTTAAATGGCATGTAGAGATGGATTTCCTTGTGTTTGTTTCAATATTGTTCTGCTTTGCATGGAGCCATAATCTAAAAAAAAGAAAAGTGGAAGAAAATAGCACAAATCGGATTTCTGAGATAGAAAAGTTTCTGGTTGGTCCACTGGGAAATGGGTCTACATTTTCAAATCAACTTTGTATTCAAGAACAAAATGCATCAAAGGAAATGGCAGAAGTAGGATTAGAATATATTTAAAATGTGTAATGTGGTAACATAGGCACCGTCTGAAAAAAAGCTTAAAAAAAAGCAGGAAATGGAATGCTTTGGTATTACCCTATACTTTACTAAGGGCCTATTCACATAGTTGTGGTGCATCAATGCACATGAGTTATTGCATGTTATTCTGAGTGTTAATGTGAATTGCATTAAGGTACCATAATACTTCTAAAGCATCTGCCAATGCACTACAATACACAATACAAGACACCTGCAGCATGGTTCACATCTGTGTGTTGTGACCTAACATGCACGTGTGTAGTATTTTACTGTATATGTGAAATAGGTAGGCATTTGAGAGGTTTAGAAACCCATGCATTAATCACATGTCAGGAGTAGGGATGGGCAAACGATTCGGCCTGAGCATGAGTCTGTTCGCCCAACACCCGAATTGTTGGGTGAACTGGGCGAACAGTGTAAGCTGGTTGTTAAGGAGTGGGCGTGAAAGTCTTCAGCTGTCAGTGGGTTTCCCCCACTGACAACTGAATGAAAAAAAAATGCTGGTAAAAAAAATTAAGAAAAAAACGGTGTGGTCTCCCCTCAGTTCACACCAGGCCCTTTGGGTCTGGTATGGACTTTAAGGGGAACCCCACACTGAAGTTTAAAAATAAAATGGTGTGGGGTCCATACCAGACCCTTATCCGAGCATGCAGCCCAGCAGGCCAGGAAAAGGGAGGGGGTGAGCGAGTGTCAAGTGATGTCAGAAGGGGCGGTACCATCAGGTGATGTAGCTTGGTGGCCCTGCTCCTTGCCTATATAAGAAATGTCAAAGTGCAGAGCGTAAATATGGCGGGAGTCCTCCTAGGAGGCAAGAGCATTTTTATTTTCTCTATTTTTTGGGTCCAAAGGGCCTAGTATGGACTGGGGGGACCCCATGCTGTTTTTTTCTTTATTTTTTTAATAGCCGGGTGCCGGCAATTTTAACCGCGAGTCATTTTAAATGGGATTATACTTTTTTCTTTAGAAATGTCATTTTTGCTGTAGCATGTTTTATGCATGCTGCAGATGCGCCGCTTTACAGGCACATTAAGGGGACCCCCAGGCACTATATTTTAAGGATTTTTTTATTGTTGCACTTTAAGCATAATTAAAATCACTGCTCCTGAAAAAAAAAAATATATATATATATATATATATTGATACATGTCCCCCAGGGCAGTACCCAGATGCCCCATACCCCTTTTATGGCCAATTACTTGCATATAAGCCTTCAAAATGGGAACTTTTGATTTTTCCTGTTTTGCTCCCATAGACTCCAATGAGGTTCGCTGTTCAGGTTAGAACATTTTCCTTGTTCGGGAGTTCTGCTGCAAACTGAACAGGGGGGTGTTCAGCCCATCCCTAGCCAGGAGGTGCATTGCTTTTCTTCAGAAGCAATTTAAGGCAAAACGTAAAAAACAAAACCAATCTTTCTATATATCCCCTTAAAATAACAAATCTTCACATTTTTAGTATACTGTAGGTCCACTTTAATATAAATGTTGACTGAGCTGCCACTGCTCTCTGACTTCTTATAAAAAAATACTAGTTGCCTGGTTTCCATGCTGATCTAATGGGTTCAGAACTTTTTATATCCCTAATCAAAAAAATATTCAAATCAGGAGCTCTGCCTCATTTCAAATTATTCATTTACAGGGGAATTAAAAAATTAAGATTTTTCTTGAATATGATTGAATGACTGAAGTGAACCTAGCTTTACATTGCTAAGCTAAAGAAAACCTAGTGCTCAAGGCACAGTATAACCCCTCAGGATTTTTTAGTGACAGACCAAGTATGAAGTAAAAAATGTTTATTACAGAATCACAATTGGTAAAATTACAAATGTCAAAAAGTTAACATGTAGAAATAGTAACAAATATATACTGAATATACAGAAAATAGGCATGAAACTTAGCTGCCTTATTCGAAGGTTAGGCTAGCAAAAGTGCATGCTGCAAATGACGCCTGACATGTTTCGGGTGATGACGTCCTTCCTCAGAGGCTTAGTGTAATTTAGGACAATCGCATTTATTTCATTTTTGTTCTATAAATATAAATATAATACATATTAGTATAAAGCAATAACAGCATAGTCAGAAAAGAGATTTCTCATTAGAGTCATATCTTCAACATATATTGACATGCTAGAACATAGTTGATGACAATATAACGGTGGATCTGAGTACTGACATGGGCAAGCCAATGGATGCTGAACACACAGGGAGATGGAAGTTTGTCTGCAATCCCCTTAAGTCTACAAACCAGCCAGGGACAGACCCGGTGAGGCAATCCAGGGCAAAATGACCGTCAGCGGCAAGGGAGACAGGGCAGGAGGTCCACTACAAGAACACCTAGCTGATAGGGGTGGAGGATCGAACCACAGCTAACCGGCCAAAAGCATATGTGTATCACAGTTTGTTGATGTATATGTCTCTAAAATTGAATAAGGGACAAAATGAACACAGGGCAACAGTCAGGACGCTGAAGAGCTTTATATATGTTGTAATAGAGACACAGCCAGATATAACTAGTAATAGTAATGAACAGTAATAGACAGGTCAGTCAGTATAGTAAGAAAGGTAAGTAGATGAAAAACCTGATAGTACTAGATGTGCTTATAATGTACCTCTGAGAAGTTTGCTTGTATGGAAATGCACCCTCCAGCTTGACCCAGTTGTTGTGACTGCCCTAGCTGGAGGAGTGATTGTATAAGAGCAAGTAAGGACAGCTGACAATGATTGCTAATGTGCAACCAAAATCAACTAGGGCCGGAATCCACACATGCTGTGCCAGTGACTGGCCACAGTGTTGTGGTATGGTGTTCTCTTATGGGACGGCGGAGCGGCATCCCGCGTCGTGATGTCACGTACATCCCATACATCTGCGACTCACGATGAGATGCAATCAGGAAGGAGTCTTACCTGCAGAACTTGCTGTGGATAAGGAGGTCCCCGACAGCGGCCAAGGATATGGCCGCGTCCTGGGGGCCTCCCATGTGCCGAGCAACAGACATATGCCCACGACCACCACCCACCTCCTGCCATAAGGCCAAAAACCCTGAGGCAGTTAGATGTACAGGGGTCCATCCAATGGCCAAGTGGAGACTCGGGAGAGACAATGACACCTAGTGGTCAGCAGTGGAAAACCAGCACGTCTGTACAGCCAAAGGCCCATAATAAAGCCTGTAATTCAAGTAATCTATTGGTAAACCAAAAACAGATAGAATCACAAATCCATAATGATGATGGCACAGATCAATGAAAAGACACAATGTGCTGGAATAGATAAACAACACAAATCCCATATATATGCATATACTAATATTGTAATAGTCAACAATAAAGGACTTTGATCACATATGCCTGACTGAAAACCCTCCAGATATGGTTTAAAGCTAAACACCTCATTCAGTTCTGTAAAAAAAAACACCTCATTCAGGCCTAGAGATGCGATTACATTAAGGCGGAAAATCCACCTCAATTGACTCTGTAAGAGTTGCTTGTTTAAATCACCCCCTCTTGGATTGTTTGGAATATGGTCCAGTGCAAGAAATTGCACCTTTGGAGTATGATCAATATGTACTGTGCGACTATGTCTTCCAAGAGGAAGACCAGGGTCCTTCTTTTTAATACTGACGATATGTCTGTAAATTCTTTGCCATGATTCAAGTTTGGTTTTTCCCACATAGTAGCAATTACATTCACACTGCAGTAGATAAACTACACCTGCAGTGCGGCAATTAACAAAATGTTTATGTCTAAATTTCTCTCCGTTCGTTAAGTCCACATTCTTTCCGATGTGCATATACTGGCAATAATTGCAATACCCACATTTAAATGTCCCTGTTGGTTTAACACTGTCATGTCTATTGATTTTATATTCACTATGGACAAGTTTGTCACGTAGTGATTGAGCTCTACGGTAGGCGATTAGTGGATGAATGGGGACAAATGGTGCTAGCATAGTATCCATGCTGAGGAGGTGCCAATATTTTTGTAAAATAGCCTTAATCTGTCTGTGTTGCTGACAATATCTTGTAATAACCCGTTCAGTTTTAGATTCTTTTTATTTAGTGAAAAGAAACTTATTGCTTACTTTTTCTTTGGCTTTTTTATATGCCTTTTTCAGGATTCCATTGGAATAGCCTCTAGCAAGTAACCTTGTTCTAAGTGTGAGGCTTCCTTTTCGAACAGAACATCACTGGAGCAGTTGCGTCTGGCTCTGATGTACTATTTGAATGGGATAGATGCCAACAGGGGTTCAGGATGGAAACTGCAAGCCTGGAGAATGGTATTGCCCACTGTGGGCTTTCTGTACAGCTCACTTTGAAGAGAGCCATCTAGATGTTTGATAATTATCAAATCCAAAAATGAGATCCTAAGTGCGTCATGGATCATGGTAAATTTAAGTTTGAATGTATTACTTGAATTTATGTATTCAACAAATTCAAAAAGGGTTGCGCTAAGACCATCCCATAACATGATGACATCATCTATGTAGTGATACCAGGCCGTAACATACCCGGCATAATCACATATTCCGCTGTCAGAAAGCAACAGCCTCTCCCACTCCCCCAGGTACAGATTGGCGTATGCCTGGGCACAGCATGTGCCCATAGCAACACTCTGACCTAGAGGTAGTGGGAGCTATTGAAAGAGAAGTAACTGTGTTTTAGTATAAATTCAAGAGATGCCACAATGAACTCAACCAGTCAATATACCTATTTAAATGAAGTAGCACATGTCATATAACCGAGAGACCCAAATCATGAGGGATTGAACTATATAAGGCCTCCACATCAATGGTGACTAAAAGAGTGTCGCCATTGATGTGGAGGCCATCCAGAATCTGGAGCATATGGATAGTGTCTTTTATATGTGATGAAAGGGCTTCCACCAAGGGTTGTAGGAGCTTATCAATTAATTTGCTGAGGTTGTCTGTAAGACTGCCTCTCCCTGAGACAATTGGTCTTCCTGGTGGTTGGTGGATGTTCTTGTGCATTTTTGGGAGTGCATAAAACATTGCCTCCCTTGGGAAGCCTGTCCTAACATACTCCCAAGTATTTTTGTCTATGACATTGTGGTGAAAGGTCTGATCGACTAGCACATAAAAGTCTCTTATGAAGCCGTCAATCGTAGATTTGGGTATGCGTCTATACCACTGTGGATTATTTAATATCTTATTGCACATTTCAGCATAATCAGTGTTGTTTTGTATCACAATATTCCCGACTTTTTCGGCTGGTTTGATTGTAATAACTGAATTTCTCTTAATGACTGAAGTGCCTCTTGTTTATTGTGTATGAGATTGCCATGTTGGTGAGGGGAAATCTTTAAATTACGTATATCTTTTACGACCAATTTTAAGAATGAAGCAGCATTGGGGTTTGAGCTTGGAGTGATTTCTTTTTCAGAGAAATAAGATTATATTTAGATGGAAGAGGTGTAGGTATTATCTCATCGACCTCCTCCAAGTTTCCTGCATACACTGCCAATCCTCATATTATTGATTACATTGCTAAGCTAGGTCATTTAAAAAATCAGCCCAGCATGTACATTAAGAGTTTTTAAGATTCTGAAAAAATAAATAAAACTACTAAGACCAACTACTACTTTAACCTTTGACCTCTGGAAAATTTATACCCCTTTTATGACCAGGCCAATTTTTGCGATACAGCACTGATTTATTTTATCTGATAATTAAGCAGTCATGAAACGCTGTACTCAAATGAAATCTATTTTTTTCCCACAAATAGAGCATTCGTTTGGTGGTATTTGATCACCACTGCATTTATTTTTTGCGCTATAAACCAGAAAAGACATACAGAAAAACAAAAAATATTTTTTACTTTTTGTTATAAAACATATTCAATAAAAAAATTTAAAAAATCAAATGAATTAATAAATTTATGCCAATATGTATTCTGCTACTGTACTTTGATTGCAGATGCTATAATGTTTGCATAAACTAAACAATGGGATATAGATATACTGGATTTTCTTTTATACTAGAAATGGTGGCGATCAGCAACTTATAGCTGCATTTAATATTGCTGACTTTTTGAGCAACAAGCACCATGCTGTTTTGACATACCAGTTAGACTGTGTAAGTAAAAGGTTTAACGTACATATCAGCCTAGGAAAAACATTCTAAAGACCAGAAATGTTTAATATTTGCCAAGAAATAAAATATATGTTGCTTTTATTTCTATTAAAGAAACCATACCCCAGCTATCTCACATATTTACTTCACTCCTTTATGTTTTAGAATCCATTCAAATATATTTGTTTTCCTCCAGGAAAAAGGAATATGTTTTACTAACCGAGAATGCATTGAAATGGAGATGTTATTCATTATTACGTGACTAGTTCATATCTGTATAATGATTCGACCAGCTCACCCATAATTATGTTCCAAGCTTCAAATACCAGAGGACAGTCAAAACTTTTTATCCAGCTGAGGCATGATATTACTAGATCAGTTTGGCTTTTAGAGTAGAATTCTGGGCTTTTATTAACTATGCTTAAAAAGGTTGCCACCCCATTCCTAAAAACTATACTAACTAACCTATGTAAAAAAAATGCATATACAGTATGTATCGGCATATAACACACACATATTTTCCCCCTGAAAATAGTGGGGAAATCGTAGGGGTGTGTTATATGCCGAGATACTGTAGTGCTGCCTCGGAGGGGAAGGAGGGGACGAGCGCCACCAGATTAGACAGAGCCAGGATCTCCTGTGTACTCGGCTCATCTCGGCTCAGCTTGGCTTGCAGTCATGCCCAGTCCCACCTCCTGGACGGCTCCTAGCCTGTCACATGTCCCAGATTGGGAGCCGAGTGCTGAGCTGAGTCGAGTACACAGGAGATCTGGCTCTGTCTACATCTGCACTGGCTACATTAACAGGCACTGGTGAGGCTGCATATGGGCACTGAGAAGACTGCAATGATGGGCAATGGCAAGGATGGAGATGGGCACTGATCAGGCTGCAATGATGGGCAATAGCAAGACTGCAGTTGGGAACTGAGCAGGCTGCAATGATGGGCAATGGCAAGTATGGAGATGGGTACTGAGCAGGCTGCCATTAAGGGGCACTGCTGAGGCTGCAAATGGGCACAGATCAGCATTTTTTTTAAATAACTTGTTAAACAGACCCATTTACTGGAAATTCTTTAGTGTGTGTCTTTGTTCACATTGGCACATCTGCACATTGGGATGTCTAATTCATATTTTTGCAAATCTCATGAAGGAAAATGCACATAATGTATTAAGTACATATGAAACCACTAACAGTAAGATGACTTATGTGAGCATTACATGTACATACAGTAGATGTGAAAAGGTCCTTAGGAATGTAGATGATCAAGATTATTCATGTTTTAATGACAATTCAACCTCTAACATAAACATAAAATAAAGGAGAAAACAAGTATTTATTTGTATTATTATTATACACAGTGGTTTAGCAAACAAAGATCTTTCAATTAGGTTTTAAATCTTTTTTTTTTAAGTACAAATTATTATGTGCAGTAAAACATACAGTACAGGATGGATTATGATTTGTTGCTATGGGTGATTGTACTGAAAACTCTGGTCAGATATAAAATATGCAAATGAATGAACATCGGGGCTGGATGAGATAGAAAGTATCAGAAAAGGGAGCCAATCAGTTAATGTACTGACAATACAAATTCTAATATTAGGATTAAGCAGAATTTGTCTGGGCTCAGAGTAAGTGGGTTGAATGATGCTACCCATCAGATTGAGGACATCTAGAGGCAGAATTTGTTTTCTTTTAACACTATTTATTCACGCACTGATATTGTCATGGTCACTTTGAAAAAAAAAATCAGAATGTAATATGTACTGAGTTGAAAATAAAATATAGCTTGCATTTTCATTAATTGAGGTTTCCTCTACTTACTACCTTCTGTAACAACAGATGACGTATCGCTTCTTCTCATACTATTAACTGAAATATTCTCAATTAAAAAAATGGGAATCCTAGTTACTTTACTGTTATCCCTTTTACTAGTAATTTGCTTTTACTATCCAAAGATTTCAATGCTAGTTTAGTCCCTGACATGGCACAAGCATGCATGAGTGAAATTAATAGAAAATCAAAGCTTCTGATCTGAAAACTTGTGATTCAGAAAGCACTGAAGCCTTTTGTTTGGCATAACAGTAAGGCAACTAGCATTTTTAAAAGGAGAGCTTAGGAATTGTAGTTTATATATTCCCAGTACAGGTTTCCTTTAAATGGCCCTATTCATTTCTTTCATAATACATATATACCATGGATAGGTCACTAAAAATACTGCCTCTGACATTTAGCTTTATCCATAAAATTTAATTCTGTGCTAAGGCTTACTGAACGATCCCAGGTCTGGATATAACAAGCCTATTTTGTCTATGCTCTGTGAATCTCAGGACTGCACATTTTGCTCTCCTTTCCATCTGCTTCCACAAATAACCCACTAAAGACATAAGGATTAGACAGAGAAAGTACATCCAGTACAGCCTGCTGGGCAACCTTTTTATATGTTATCCTTCGTTGTTTAAAGGGCAGCAATCTTACTTTTTTATGTTTCATTTACTTGCATATACAATAATAATGTGGAAGGCTATGTTTTATTTACCTTCAAAAATAGAAAAAAGTTAGGTTGAAACTTTTGCAATAAAATGATTTAACTTAACACTGAATCTGTTAAACTTTCTATATACTGGTATAGCCATTGAATTCACCACAATTTGATAAAAATATAATTTGCAATCTTATTAAAATCATTTTTTTGTTGTTTTGTTTTCCCCACCTTCTTCCCAACTGCTTTGTTATCTTAGTGAACAGTTTTATAATTAGTTTTTTTTAGAAGGCAGAATTTTCTAGCCTGTATTTTATAGCCAAGAGGCAATAGGTAATTTATGCAAATATTAATGAATTTATATGTTCTTTTAAAATCACATAGTCATGATTCACATCTGTTTTTTTCTCATTTTGCTCTTTATAAAAAGTGCACTGAAGTATAACTTCTTTTTTATAATTGTGTTTCTGTTTTCAAATGGCATGAACACAATTACTTTAATTTTTATTTTAATAAACATACTAATTAGCAAAGTATCATTGAAAAGCATGTTGCCCGCAAACTGCATTAGCTTGTTAATATTGCAGAGCGTATGTTTATGTAGGGGATTTTATTCTGACATACTGTATCTCCTAGCAGGAACATTCGGGGACAATATACAGTATAAGGTGTAATTGCGTGGCAGCAATAAATGCAACATGAAAACAAGATAGTTAGATTATTATACAGGATTTATATAGCGCCAACAGTTTACTCAACGCTTTACAATATAAAATGGAGACAATATAGTTATAATACAATAAAATACAAGAAGATTAAGAGGGCCCTGCTCAGAAGTGCTTACAATCTAATAGGGTGGGGAAGGTGGTACAAAAGGTTGTAGCTGTGGGGAATGAGCTGATGGAAGTGGTAAAAGGTTAGTTGGAGACATGATAAGCTTCCCTGAAGAGATGAGTTTTCAGGAATCGCCTGAAGGTAACCAGAGTAGGGGATAGCCGGACAGGTTGAGGTAGCAAGTTCCAGAGGATGGGAGAGGCTCTGGAGAAATTCTGGAGATGAGCATGGGAAGAGGAGGCAAGAGAGCTTGAGAGTAGGAGGTCTTGAGAAGAGCGGTCAGGTGATATTTGGAGACAAGGTTGGTGATGTAGCTCGGGGCAGAGTTATGAATGGATTTGTATGTTGTGGTTAGTATTTTGAATTTAATTCGCTGGGTGATTGGGAGCCAGTGTAGGGATTGGAGGAGAGGGTTGGCAGACACTGAGCTGTTGGTAAGGTGGATAAGTCTGGCAGCAGCATTCATGATAGACTGAAGAGAACCCTGGCATGAGGGGAGGGACTGATGGTTGCATTGTTGATTTTGATGGAAAAGTCAGGGAGGGGGGCATGAGTTAGGGGAATAATATTAGCTCAGTTTTAGACAGATTTAGTTTAAGGAAGCGGTGCGACATCCATGCTGATATGTCAGTTAGTAAGTTAGTAATGCGAGAGGAGACCGAAGGAGTGAGGTGAGGAGTAGACAGATAGATTTGGGTGTCATCGGCATATCAGTGGTATTGGAAGCCATGGGTAGTTATCAGGTGACCAAGAGAGGAGGTGTGGATAGAGAAGAGGAGGGGTCCAAGAACAGAGCCTTGGGGGACCCCCACAGAAAGGAGCAATGGAGAGGAGGAGACAGAGTTGTAAGTAACACTGAAGGAGAACTGTGATAGATAGGCAGAGAACAAGAATAGAGCAGAATCTTGGAGGCCAAGTTAATGGAGTTTATTGAGAAGGAGCAGGTGGCCAACAGTATCAAAGGCTGCAGAGATGTCAAGTAGTAGGAGTATGGAGTACTGGTTGTTGGTTTTAGCAGTTAGTAAATCGTTAGTGAGTTTTAGTAAGGCAGTTTCTGTGGAGTGCTGTGAGCGAAAGCCAGACTGTAAGGGGTCAAGAAGGTTATTTTCACTGAGGTAAGAGCTAAGACAATTGTAGACTAAGCATTCTAGAAGCTGGAAGTGAAGGTGAATGGGAGCAATGAGATGGGTCTTAAGTTTTTCAGGTTGGTGGGGTCCAGTGAGGGCTTTTGAAGTATGGGAGTGATCTGCACATTTTTTAGCGGGGAGGGGAAGGTGCTACTAGAGAGGGAGAGATTGAAGATGTGAGTGAGGGATCATAGTATAGAAGAAGAGGGCGATTATAGTAGTTGTAAGAGAATGGGATCCAAGGGACAATTGGTTAGGTAGGCATCTGAGAAAAGTTTTGTAACCTTTTCAGTAGTAGCCAATTCAAAAGAGGAGAGTGTTGAATGTGCTGTTAGGCAAGGTATGTTGGGTGGGGAAAATGTACGCACAGTGGAGGTGTCCTCATGAATTGCATCAATCTTGTCTTTGAAGTGATTGGTAATCTCTTGGGCAGTGAGTGAGTTAGTGGGTGGGGGGGTGGGGAACGAAGCAGAGAGTTAAAGGTTGAGAAGAGCTGACGGGGGCTGGATGACAAGGTATTAATAAGAGAGACAAAGTAGGCTTGTTTAGCAGCATGGAGGCAGGAATTGTATTTTAGAAGGGCAGATTTATATAGGGTGAAGTCTTGCAGTTATTTGGTTTTACGCCACAGTCATTCAAGAGTAGGGATGACCCGAACACCCCCCCTGTTTGGTTCGCACCAGACACGCGAACACCATTAAAGTCTATGGGACACGAACATGAATAATCAAAAGTGCTAATTTTAAAGGCTTATATGCAAGTTATTGTCATAAAAAGTGTTTGGGGACCTAGGTCCTGCCCCAGGGGACATGGATCAATGCAAAAAAAAAGTTTCAAAAACGGCTGTTTTTTCGGGAGCAGTGATTTTAATAAATGCTTAAATTGAAACAATAAAAGTGTAATATTCCTTTAAGTTTCGCACCTGGGGGGTGTCTATAGTATGCCTGTAAAGGGGCGCATGTTTCCTGTGTTTAGAACAGTCTGAGAGCAAAATGACATTTCAAAGGAAAAAAAGTCATTTAAAACTACTTGCGGCTATTAATGAATTGCCGGTCCGACAATACACATAAAAGTTCATTGATAAAAATGGCATGGGAATTCCCCACAGGAGAACCCCGAACCAAAATTAAAAAAAAAAAAAATAACGTGGGGGGTCCCCCTAAATTCCATGCCAGGCCCTTCAGGTCTGGTATGGATATTAAGGGGAACCCCGGCCAAAATTAAAAAAAAAAAAATGGCATGGGGTCCCCCTCAAAATCTATACCAGACTCAAATTAGTACTGGGTAAGAATGAGACAATGTAATTGAAACTTGACAAGAAAAGAGCCCATCACGCTCTTCTGGGAGAGAAGCATTTAGCCTCAGACAAGAATGTGAGATTCTTATGGACAGTAAGAATGAGAACCGGCACAGTGGTACCTTCGAGGAGATGTCTCCATTCTTTCAGGGCTAAAATGATCACCAACAGCTCTCTGTCACCAATCTCGTAATTGCACTCCATAGGTGACAATTTCTTGGAAAAGTAGCCACAAGGATGCAAAGCGCTCTCAGAGGTAGGACGTTGAGACAGAAGGGTGCCAACACCAATCTCAGAAGCATCAACCTCAAGGATAAAAGGTAACATAGGTAACTATAAGGTAACTCCAGGATGTGCCAACATCCTTATCTGTCAAGAGCAATGTCACAACCATCCACCCATCCCCACATGTCAGCATGCTAGGTGTTATCCTGGACTCTGAACTCTCCTTTCAGCCCCACCTCCAATCACTTTCCAAAGCTTGCCACCTCAACCTCTGCTACATCTCTAAACTACGTCCCTTTCTAACTAATGAAACCACAAAGCTCCTGATTCACTCCCTGGTTATCTCTCGCCTCGACTACTGCAACTCCCTCCTCATTGGCTTACCTTTAAATAGACTATCCCCCCTTCAGTCCATCATGAATGCTGCTGCCAGACTCATCCACCTTACAAACCACTCAGTGACTGCTACCCCTCTTTGCCAATCCCTCCACTGGCTACCACTCACCCAATAAATTAAATTCAAAATATTAACAATAAGTTACAAAGCCATTCACAACTCTGCCCCCAGCTACATCACTAACCTAGTCTCAAAATACCAACCTAATCGCCCTCTCCGTTCCTCCCAAGACCTCCTGCTCTCTAGCTCCCTCATCACCTCCTCCCATATCCGCCCCCAGGACTTCTCCCGAACCTCGCCCATCCTCTGGAATTCCCTACCCCAATCTGTCAGACTGTCTCCAAATGTATCCACTTTTAGGCGATCCCTGAAAACTTTCCTCTTCAGAGAAGCCTATCCTGCCTCCATCTAACAACTGCACTATTTTCTCCATTAGCTCATCCCCCACAGCTATTACTCTTTTGTATAACTTGACCCTCCCTCCTAGATTGTAAGCTCTAATGAGCAGGGCCCTCTGATTCCTCCTGTATTGAATTGTATTGTGCTTGTACTGTCTGCCCTAATGTTGTAAAGCGCTGCGTAAACTGTCGGCGCAATATAAATCCTGTATAATAATAATAATAATAATATGCAGCAATCTTATGCTCCATATTTAAGACCTGTAGTCCACTAATCAAAGAATCTGATCTAACTTTACAGAGGAAAAGCTCTAGAGTTAAGACGAACATCAGTGGAGAGAGGGGGCGGCCCTGTCTCATCCCATTAGACAAAGAAAAATACTCCGATCAGGCCCGATTAACCACCACAGTTGCTGTAGGACCAGTGTATAGTGCCTGAATTTAGGACTGCATTCATTCCCCCAAGCAAATATGTTTAAGGGTAGATAGTAGGAATTGAAAATCCACCCGGTCAAAGGCCTTTTTAGCATCTGTTGATAGAAGCAGAAGGGGTTGGGCCTCCGAGTGGGTGGAGTGAATCAAATCTATCGCCCTTACAGTGTTATCCTTAGCCTCTCTGAGGGATAAAGCCTGCCTGGCCTGCATGGACAAGATGAGAGATATGTGGCAATAGCCTATTCACTAAGATTTCTGAAAATTGAAATCAGCGTTTAACCACTTAAGGACTGAGCCTCTTTCTGACATTTGTTGTATACAAGTTAAAAACAGGTTTTTTTTTGCTAGAAAATTATACCCCCAAACATTATACATTTTTTTCTAATACCCTAGAGAATAAAATGGCGGTTGTTGCAATACTTTCTGTCACACTGTATTTGCACAGCGGTCTTACAAGCGCACCTTTTTTGGAAAAAATACTTTTTTTTTAATTAAAAAATAAGACAACAGTAAAGTTAGCCCAATTTTTTTTTATATTGTGAAAGATAATGTTACGCTGAGTAAATTGATACCCAACATGTCACACTTCAAAATTGCGCCCGCTCGTGGAATGGCGACAAACTTTTACCCTTACAAATCTCCATAGGCAACGTTTAAAAAATTCTACAGGTTGCAGGTTTTGAGTTACAGAGGAGGTCTAGGGCTAGAATTATTGCTCTCGCTTTACCGATCGCAGCGATTATAGTTATTTATTTTACTTTTTATTTTTTATTTTTACACTTTTTTTAAAAAAAAATGTCACTTTTATTCCTATTACAAGGAATGTAAATATCCCTTGTAATAGAAAAAAGCATGACAGGACCTATAAAAGTGATCTTGTGGTGAATCTGCCGCAGAGACCACTTTTATATTGTAGCGGACCGCCCGCTGAAAAAGAGGATACCGGGCTTATGGCAGCTAGCTGCTGCCATAACAACAATAGTTGTTGTTCTAACAGCCGACGTAAAACTGCGGCGGGTGGTCCATAAATGGTTAAGAGTGCTTTAATTCCTGCATTGAGTATGATCCTTATCCTGCTTGGGGATCACTATAATGTGATCCCTCAGAGCATCATCTGTAAGCTTGCGGTTGACTGAAGTTGTAGGGGCGTAAAAAATAGGGAGAGAGAACATCTTGAAAAGTTTTATAATAAGTAAGGTTTAGCCCATCTGGGCCAGGAACCTTCCCTGATTTAGAAGATTCTATCGCCGTGACCAATGCTTTATTTGTTATGGGAGCTTCCATTTCCTCAATTACCTGTAGTGGAAGGGAAGGCGTACCTGAAGATGACAAAAAAAGTAGATATCAGGTCTGCCCAAATAGGATCATTGCTGAGTTTGGGAATTATGAAGGTTATAAAGTTTCCAGTAGAATTTTTGAAATTCCTGGGCTATAGACGCTGAATCTGACAGCTTAGTGGCAGACTCAGCCATAGTATTATGCGGTTTTATTTGTGACCCTTTCAGTGCTCTAGCTAGGAGAACCCCTGGCTTATTTCCATGCTCATAAACTTGCAAGGCAAGTGTTTTTTTTATAGGTAGCCTTAAGCTTACTAATCCTTAAGAATAAAGAAGTGGTTTCAGACCACCTCAATTTCTTTATCCTTGCACTATTTTTGAGAAAAAAATACTCTTATAAAGCATTTGTGTGCCTCCCACAATAGTTGGAGACATTTTAGGTTGATTGTTCTGACTAAAATATTCTTCTAAACCCTGTAGAGCCCCAGTCATGGTGATGGGGTCCTTTAACAATGAGTCATTAAGCCTCCAAGATAAGATCCTTGTGGCCACTATGTTCACGCCTATATCCATATGAACCGGTCCATGATCAGAGATAAAAATTGGATCAATAGTGATAGCTTGGACTCTGTCCAAATCTTTATGTGTAAGAAAAAAGTAATCAATTCTAGAGTATGTAGACATCTAAGAGTGGATCGTATGCAAAATTAAAATCCCCCTAGAATTAATACACCATCGCTATGCTCCAGGACCAGAGGGACCAATGACCAAAAAAGCAACTTATTCAAATTTGGAAAATACATATTGACCAATGTTACCCGGGTAGCTCCGATTAGGCCCTTATCAATCAAGAATTTACCTTGCTCATCAATGTTATATGTACCTAGCGACCATGGAACAGACCTTTCTAGAAGGATACTGACTCCCTTAGCTTTAGAAATCGGTGATGGACTATAATATACCACTGGATAGGCTTTATTACTCAATTTAAGAATTTTCCTAGCGTGAAAATGTGTTTCCTGAAGGAAAACAATTTGACTCCGCATTTTTGTCAGGTCTCCCAGTAGTCTAGACCTTTTTTCTGGGACATTAAGGCCTTTCACATTGAGGAAGGTTAACCTTAGCGGGGAGGTCAGTTCTGCCCCTATAGAGTCGGATGCCATAAATTCCCTTAAGAGAGTGGGGAAGAGGAAGGAGGAAGGTAGAAGGGGGGAGAGAGGGAAGGAAAAAAAAATTCAACCAAACTAACCCAATGGGAATGGGAGAAGGCTATTTGGGGGTGTGCCAGTACCCAGCTGGGCTGATGGTACCACTAAAGAAAACTAATACTATAGTTCCTCCTCCGAAAGCACTAAAGCACCCAAACAGTCATGACATACAGAGATATACAGTATAGTACTGGCACAGAAACAGGAAAAACACTAACAAAAAAAAAAAACAGCAAGCTCAAACAAAATCCATCCAAATGGGAACTTGTATTGGTTCACACCCTAAAAATCTAAATAGATCTTGAAGTGGATCCTGAGTATGAAATGGGAAGGACTGGTTATCTCTCTAGACCTTCAAATGAAATGGGTACCTCCAAGAATATGTCACCCCTGAGGCTTTAATATGATATAGGAGTGGACGCATGTGTTGTGTGTTTCTTGATATATCCGAGATGATCAATATCCATGGTCCTGCATGTTCAATCTGACCCATCTGCCATGTGCGATGCATTATCTCATCCTTTATGTTTAAGAAATGTATACGACAAAGAACATCTCGACGGCCCAACTCCTGGTGACTTCTATACGGAGTGACTCAATGTAATCTATCTATTGTAAGTTCCTCTAATAGGGGTATACCCAAGATGTTATTACATATAGACTGTATCGTAGGTCTCAGCTCTGCGCCTTCAACATTTTCAGGAATGCCCCTGAAGTGAATGTTATTCCTCTGATTATGATTTTCCAAATCATCTACCTGGAGAAGAATTGAAGTAAACTTTTGCTGCAATACCGAATTAGATAGTGCCAGTTCATCCAGGCGCATATTCATATTATCTGCAGTGGATTCTAAATTGGAAACCCTGGGCGCTACAATATCCAACTGTTCCTGCACCTCTGATATCTCCTTCCGTATAGCCCCTTCCAGATGTTGTGCCACAACTTCCAGATCTCCTCTATTCAGAAGTAATGATAGATCTTGTTTAGTGGGGAGTCAAAGCAGTATTGCCCTTAGCTCAGAGTCTTCTGTCCAGGAATGGTAAGATCTTGATTGAGCTGGATTTAAAAAAAACTATGTTCCTCTATCTGATTGTAAATATGCTTTATTCTCGGTCTCTTCTGGAGCTGTTGAGCCGCATGATTGGGGATGTATATTTTGATGACATGGAAACTAATGTTGGGGCGGCAAATGTATTGTGTGGAATAATTGTGTTATGTTATGAGTTTTCAAGTATGTTCCCCCTATCCTGATTGTTCTCCATGTCAACAGGAGGGCCTGCTAATTTGGCGTTCTGGGTGTTCCGAGCTATTGCTGAAGAAGAAGTGCCTTTTGTTTTTGTTTTTACTGATGTGGAAGTGGAAGTGGAAGGGGCACAGGACATATAATGATGAAGGTTTAGACATTTTGGCTGTTTAGACGTTGCTCCTATGATTTGTTCCGCATGCTTTTGGCCCCTAGTCATGACCACACGGTATACTTAGTAACAATCTGATTCCAAGGGGATGTCAAGAAAAAAAGTATACTGGAATAAGAATGGGCCAGGACTATAGGACCAAGACTAGACTGGACTGGATTATGCTGAAGTGATGAGACACTGGGAGCGCCAAAGGGTGCCAAGGGAGAGGGCCAGAGAAAGCTGGAAGGCTGAGATGTGGAACCAATTAATAATGTATATATTGTATATTGTATATAGGCAAAGGGCAGATCAACTATGATAACTGTGTAACAGTAATATCAGTGATGTCAATAATAACTGTACCAATACTGTAGTAGCATTTGTAGTAGCATATCCTTGTTCATACACATATAAGATCAGCCACAGGCAGCAGTACCAAAATGCAGATTCTCTGAAAGCAATTAACCAACTAGTTAATCTCCTTCCAATGTTACCTCCAGTGCATGCTAGCAGGGAAGCTAAGTTCGGCTCATACCAGAACTTGTGAACAGGCAAAAACGCGAACACGCGAACACCATTAAAGTCTATGGGACACGAACATAAAAAATCAAAAGTGCTAATTTTAAAGGATTATATGCATGTTGTTGCCATACAAAGTGCTTGGGGACCTGGGTCCTGCCCCAGGTGCCCCAGGGGACATGTATCAATGCAAAAAAGGTTTTAAAAATGGCTCTTTTTTCAGGAGCAGTGATTTTAATAATGCTTAAAGTGAAACAATAAAAATTAAATATTCCTTTAAATATCGTGCTTGGGGGTGTCCTTAGTCTGCCTGTAAAGTAGCACATCTTTCCCATGTATATAACAGTACCACAGCAAAATGACATTTCTAAAGGAAAAAATGTAATTTAAAACTACTTGCAGCTGTAATGTATTGTTGGATCCTGGCAATATAGATAAAAATCATTGAAAAAAATGACATGGGTTCCCCACACCAGTCCATTACCAGGCCCTTCAGATCTGGTATGGATTTTAAGGGGAACCCCGAGCCAAAATTTTACAAAATGGCGTGGGGGTCCCCCCAAAATCCATACCAGACCCTTATCCAAGCATGCAACCTGGCAGGTCGCAGGAAAAGTGGGGGTGAGAGAGTGCCCCTCCAGCTGAACCATACCAGGCCACATGCCATTAACATAGGGAGGGTTTTTTGGGTTTCCCAAAGCACCCTGTCCCCATATTGATGGGGACAAGGGCCTCTTCTCTACAACCCTTGCCCAGTGGTTGTAGGGGTCTGCGGGCAGGGGGCTTATCAGAATCTGGAAGCCCTCTTTAACAAGGGGACCCCAGATCCTGCCCCCCCATGGGAATGGGTATCAGGTACATTGTACCCCTACACATTCACCAAAAAAAGTGTCAAAAAAGTAAAAATGACAGTAGAGAGTTTGGGACAAGTAATTTATTAAAAAATGTCCCGCGATGTTCATTCTTCTTCGATCACAGCGTCCAACGACCGGAGAAAAAAAAAGGAAAAACTACCTCGATGGGAGGCACCCGCCACTGCAGCCTTTTTGCGCCGACACCTCTTAGCTGAGGGCAGGGCCATCCGGTGATGTAAGCGGTTGATCCCACCCCCTTCTGACATCATGTGACATCATGTAACGTGACAGGGTGGAGTCACATGTTTACATCACAGGGTGGCTCCGCCCTCAGCTATAAAACAGCTGGCAATGCAAAAAAAAGCCTGCAGTTGCGGGACTCCTCCCATGGAGGCAGATTTTTTCAGTTTTTTTTCTTTTCTTGGTCCGTCGGCGCTGTGATCAAAGATGGATGGACATTGCTGGACATTTTTTTCTTTTAATAAAGGACTTGTCCCAAACTGTCTCCTGTCATCTTTACTTTATTGGCACTTTTTTGATGAATGAGTAGGGGTACAATGTGACTGATACCCATTCCCATAGGGGGGCGAGATATGGGGGCCCCCTTGTTAACCACTTCAGCCCTAGAAGAATTTACCCCCTTCCTGACCAGAGCACTTTTTGTGATTCTGCACTGCGTTGCTTTAACTGACAATTGCGCGGTCATGCAACATTGTACCCAAACAAAATTGACGTCCTTTTTTCCCCACAAATAGCGCTTTCTTTTGATGGTATTTGATCGCCTCTACGATTTTTATTTTTTGCACTATAAACAAAAAAAGGGTGACAATTTTGAAAAAAATGCATTATTTTTTACTTTTTGCAATAATAAATATCCCCCAAAAATATATAAAATTTTCAGTTTAGGCCAATAAGTATTCTACATATTTTTGGTAAAAAAATCACAATAAGCGTATATTGATTGGTTTACATAAAAGTTATAGTGTCTACAAAATAGGGGATAGATTTATAACATTTTTATTATTATTTTTTTTACTAGTAATGGTGGCAATCTGTGATTTTTATTGTGCCTGCGACATTATGGCGGACACATCAGACAATTTTGACACATTTTTGGAATTATTGGCATTAATACAGCGATCAGTGCAATTAAAAATGCATTGATTACTGTAAAAATGTCACTGGCAGTGAAAGAGTTAACACTAGGGGGCAGTGAAGGGGTTAACTGTGTTCCCTGGGAGGTGATTCCAACTGAAGGGGGAGGGGATTAACTACAGGAAGTGACAGATTGTGGTTCCTAGCTAATAGGAACACATGATCTGTCACTCCTGTCAGAACAGAACAGGGAAATGTGTATCTACACATACTCATCCCTGTTCTGTCTGCTCCTGCTCACAATCACTCATGGCTGGCAGCCATTGCACCCTTTGGCGTGCGCCTGCTATCTGGACACCATGAGCCAACGTATAGTTTTGTGGTTTTGCGCAGGGGAGCCAACCTGCCGCAGTAAAGGGGGCTTCCAGATTCCAATAAGCCCCCTGCCCACAGACCCCCACAAACACCGGCAAGGGTTGTGGGGAAGAGGCCCTTGTCCCCATCAACATGGGGACAAGGTGTTTTGGGGGACCCCAAAACACCCTCCCCATGTTGAGGGCATGTGGCCTGGTATGGTTCATGGGGGGCGCTCTCTCGTCCCCCCTTTTTCTGCTGCCTGCCAGGTTGCATGCTTGGATAAGGGTCTGGTATGGATTTTGGGGGGACTCCCACGCCCATTTTCTTTTTTACATTTTGGTGCGGGGTTTCCCTTAAAATCCATACCATACTTACGTTTGACTCGAACCGCAGGCTCATCCCTACTGGGGAACAGTGAAATTGCCTTGCCTTTTGTCCTGAAGGGGATCCCAATCAACCGGGGATGGCTGCCTCGCTGAAGGGTATTGCTAACACACTATGCACTTCGGTGGACACTTCAGTATATGCTGCGGGCGTTGAAAGAGAAACATGCAGGTGAACAGAAGGCAGGGGGATCTCCACAATGAAGCTCTTTAACTGCCCTTGTCTGTGCTTCTTCAGTGTAAGTCACTCAGCGGCTCTCAGCAGTTCTCCAAAACATCCACAACATCTGGAGTGGGAGTGGGAACGAGAAGCGAGTGGTGCTAGCCGTTGAAGCGGGAGTCAATCTGTCCCAGCAAGCGATAGTCAGTGGTCAACAGGTCATCTGGCTTTGCCAACTCCTGGTCAAAACCAGGACCCAGCGACGCTGAGGACGTCTATGACAAAACGCATACGACGGAGCCATGCACACTACGTCACTTCTGTGCTTGCGAGAAGGTGGAACACAGCTGGAACGCAAATAGCTGGCGATCTCCCCTCGATCTCGATACACGTTGCTTTGGCTGTCTCAACTCGTTTCGGCAATACATGTACGCCGCTTACAGGTGCCACTGATGGGAATATAAGTTTTTATTGGATGTTTTGTGCCTGGCGTTTATTTTATGTTATATATATATATATATATATATATATATATATATATATATATATATATATATATATATTAGGGATGAGCCGAACACCCCCCTGTTCGGTTCGCACCAGAACATGCGAACAGGAAAAAAGTTTGTTCGAACACGCGAACACCGTTAAAGTCTATGGGACATGAACATGAATAATCAAAAGTGTTAATTTTAAAGGCTTATATGCAAGTTATTGTCATAAAAAGTGTTTGGGGACCTGGGTCCTGCCCCAGGGGACATGGATCAATGCAAAAAAAAGTTTTAAAAATGGCCGTTTTTTCAGGATCAGTGATTTTAATAATGCTTAAAGTCAAACAATAAAAGTGTAATATCCCTTTAAATTTTGTAGCTGGGGGGTGTCTATAGTATGCCTGTAAAGGGGCGCATGTTTCCTGTGTTTAGAACAGTCTGACAGCAAAATGACATTTTGAAGGAAAAAACCCATTTAAAACTACTCGCGGCTATTGAATTGCCGACAATACACATAGAAGTTCATTGATAAAAACGGCATGGGAATTCCCCACAGGGGAACCCCGAACCAAAATTAAAAAAAAAAAATGACATGGGAGTCCCCCTAAATTCCATACCAGGCCCTTCAGGTCTGGTATGGATATTAAGGGGAACCCCGGCCAAAATTTAAAAAAAAAATGACGTGGGGTCCGCCCAAAAATCCATACCAGACCCTTATCCGAGCACGCAACCTGGCAGGCCGCAGGAAAAGAGGGGGGGACGAGAGTGCGCCCCCCCTCCTGAACTGTACCAGGCCACATGCCCTCAACATTGGGAGGGTGCTTTGGGGTAGCCCCCCAAAACACCTTGTCCCCATGTTGATGAGGACAAGGGCCTCATCCCCACAACCCTGGCCGGTGGTTGTGGGGGTCTGCGGGCGGGGGGATTATCGGAATCTGGAAGCCCCCTTTAACAAGGGGACCCCCAGATCCCTGCCCCCCCCTGTGTGAAATGGTAAGGGGGTACTTACCCCTACCATTTCACTAAAAAACTGTCAAAAATGTTAAAAATGACAAGAGACAGTTTTTGACAATTCCTTTATTTAAATGCTTCTTCTATCTCCCTTCATCTTCTTCTTCTGGTTCTTCTGGCTCTTCTGGTTCTTCCTCCGGCGTTCTCGTCCAGCATCTCCTCCGCATCTTCTATCTTCTTCTCCTCGGGCCACTCCGCACCCATGGTATGGGGGGAGGCTCCCGCTCTTCTCTTCATCTTCTTCATCTTCTTCTCTTCTTCTTTTCTTCTCTTCTTCTCTTCTTCATTTTCTTCTCCGGGCCGCTCCGCATCCATCCTGGCATGGAGGGAGGCTCCCGCTGTGTGACTGCGTCTCCTCGTCTGACGATTCTTAAATAAGGACGGTGACTTGACGGGACTTCCCTGTGACGTCACGGGGAATGCCACAGGGAAGTCCCGTCATGTCCCGTGTGTCAGAGGGGGCGGGGTCACCGGGTGGCCCCGCCCCCTGTTATTTAAGAACCGTCAGACGAGGAGACGCCGTCACACAGCGGGAGCCTCTCTCCATGCCAGCATGGATGCGGAGCGGCCCGGAGAAGAAAATGAAGAAGAGAAGAAGAGAAGAAGAGAAGAAGGAAGAAGAGAAGAAGATGAAGAGCGGGAGCCTCCCCCATGCCATGGGTACGGAGCGGCCCGAGGAGAAGAAGATAGAAGACGCCGCGGAGGAGATGCTGGACGAGAAGGCCGGAGGAAGAACCAGAAGAAGATGAAGGAAGATAGAAGAAAGAAGAAGCATTTAAATAAAGGAATTGTCAAAAACTGTCTCTTGTTATTTTTAACATTTTTGACAGTTTTTTAGTGAAATGGTAGGGGTAAGTACCCACTTACCATTTCACACAGGGGGGGCCGGGATCTGGGGGTCCCCTTGTTAAAGGGGGCTTCCAGATTCCAATAAGCCCCCCACCCACAGACCCCCACAACCACCGGCCAGGGTTGTGGGGATGAGGCCCTTGTCCTCATCAACATGGGGACAAGGTGTTTTGGGGGGCTACCCCAAAGCACCCTCCCAATGTTGAGGGCATGTGGCCTGGTACGGTTCAGGAGGGGGGGCGCACTCTCGTCACCCCCTTTTTTCCTGCGGCCTGCCAGGTTGCATGCTCAGATAAGGGTCTGGTATGGATTTTTGGGGGGACCCCACGCCTTTTTTTTTTTTTTTTGGCGCGGGGTTCCCCTTAAAATCCATACCAGACCTGAAGGGTCCGGTATGGAATTTAGGGGGAACCCCACGTAATTTTTTTTTTTAATTTTGGCCGGGGCTCCCCTTAATATCCATACCAGACCTGAAGGGCCTGGTATGGAATTTAGGGGGGGCTCCCACGTCATTTTTTTTTTTTATTTTGGTTCGGGGTTCCCCTGTGAGGAATTCCCATGCTGTTTTTATCAAAGAACTTCTATGTGTATTGTCGGCAATGCAATAGCCGCGAGTAGGTTTAAATGGGTTTTTTCCTTCGAAATGTCATTTTGCTGTCAGACTGTTCTAAACACGGGAAACATGCGCCCCTTTACAGACATACTATAGACACCCCCCAGGTACGAAATTTAAAGGGATATTACACTTTTTATTGTTTGACTTTAAGCATTATTAAAATCACTGCTCCTGAAAAAAAAAAACGTTTTTAAAACTTTTTTTTGCATTGATCCATGTATCCTGGGGCAGGACCCGGGTCCCAAACACTTTTTATGACAATAACTTGCATATAAGCCATTAAAATTAGCACTTTTGATGTCTCCCATAGACTTTTAAAGGGTTGTTCATCGGCATTCGAATTTGCCGCGAACACCCCAAATTGTTCGCTGTTCGGCAAACTTGCGAACAGCCAATGTTCGAGTCGAACATGAGTTCGACTCGAACTCGAAGCTCATCCCTAATATATATATATATATGTATATATATATATATATATATATATATATATACGGAACAATTTTTAGAATTTACTACACCATGGGAGCTCTTTCTTTGTATATCCTTTGACATACTAATGATGGGCATATCAGGACCAACCACCCAATAAGGACACATCCGGAACATTCACCGTGGACACCAGGGAGCAGTGACCTCCATAAAAAGCACTACAGGCCTATTACCCCTGTAGGGGTATCTAGATCCGGTGAGTAGGAATTCTGAAGGGGGAGCACAGAAGTCACCTGGAATAATATTTAAGCACCAAAGTCACCTTGATGTTGTCCAGATTTGATGCAGACACTATTATGCATATGGGACTTTTATTTTTCCTTTCTTCAGTTTTTTGCTCTGCATACTAGAGATTTTGTGTTTTTTTCTCTCTGCTATTAGCTTAATTACCTAAGTATTACTGCATTAATTGTTGTATTTGTCCTGGAGGATCACATTTAGTGGGTCTCTAATTCCTTAGTGATGTGACAATTTTATCCCTATGTAGATGTGATACTGGTATATGTGGGCTGAAGGTGTTTTATATGTATATTTTCTTTCCTTATTCCTTTTGGAAAACCTGTTGCACACAGTTTTTCCATGCCCACTGCATGCTTATATACCACACAGAGCCATAGGATGGATATTTAGGCTTATACAATATACTCCCTCCTTTTTATTTATTAAGGTAGGAGATCCTCTCTTATCGTTTAGCTTACTCAATTGCACAATACAATACCTCTACTTAATTCCTTCCTTGATATAGATTTCCAGGTAGCGCCATACACCCCTCTTGTTCATATATATACTTTTATCCGGGGGACTCCCTGTGAGTGTTTCCGTTTTAGGGGAGGCAGCAACCTTTTTTCCTATTACTGTGTAGGCCTATCCTAAGCGCAGTGTTTTCTTTTATTCTGTCATAAGATTTTTTGTGTTTGTGTAATTGAACAATCATGTAAATACCAGCAAGCCACCCTTAGAACGCCCGCCCTGTTTCTCTTTGTTAGGGATGAGCCGAACACCCCACAGTCCGGTTTGTGGTAGAACATGTGAACAGACCAAAAATTTGTGCGAACACGCAAGCCCCATTAAAGTCTATGGGACTCGAACGTGAAAAATCAAAAGTGCAAATTTTAAAGGCTAATATGCAAGTTATTGTCCTAAAAAAAGTTGTAAAAGCGTCCGTTTTTTGGGAGCAGTGATTTTAATAAAGCTTAAAGTGAAAAAATAAAAGTGAAATATTCCTTTAAATATCGTACCTGGGGGGGTGTCTATAAGTATGCCTTAAAAGTGACGCATGTTTCCAGTGCAGTCCCTGCACAAAATGACATTTCTAAAGGAAAAAAAGTCATTTAAAACTGCTTGCAGCTGTAATGTAATTGGCCCTTTGGGTCTGGATATTAAGGGGAACCCCGCACCCAAATAAAAAAAGGCTTGAGTCCCCCAGGCTCTATATACTCTGAACAGCAATATACAGGCAGTCCCCAGGATACAAACCAGATAGGAACTGTAGGTTTGTTGTTAAGTTGAATCTGTTTGTAATTTGGAACAGGTACATTTTTTAAGTGTAGCTCAAGCCCCAAAATCTATGTTTAAGCTTTTTGGATAATATTGTGCAGGGTTATCACCCCTGTAACATTTTTTTTGCTGTCTGTGCCCTTGTTCAGAAGATTTCACCTCACTTTCTGTCCCAATGCCAATTGGATTTTGAAAATTTGGGGTTATTAGGGAAAGAAGGATTGGTGATAAAACATCAGTGAAGACACCTTTTTCCCATATTAACTCCTACAGGAGAGAATTTCCCTTCCTAGTGGTAGATTTCCTCTCACTTCCTGTTGTCTCCCTCCGTTGGTAAGTAGGAGTCATTTGTAAGTCGGATGTTTGAAAATAGAGGACCGCCTGTATATACTATACAGCTTGCCCTATACACTCTGCGTAAAATTGGGCCTTAGGTGTTGGTGGTACCAGAACACTGTAATGCCCTGTACACACGATTGCACATTCCAACAACAAAATCCATCAGTTTTTTTCAGACGGATATTGGCTCAAACTTGTCTTGCATACACACGGTCACACAAAGTTGGTTGGAAATTCTAAATGTGAAGAACGCAGTGACGTACAACATGTACGACGAGCCGAGAAAAATGAAGTTCAATAGCCAGTGCTGCTCTTCTGCTTGATTCTGAGCATGCGTGGCACTTTGTGCATCGGAATTGTCTACACACGATCGGAATTTACGCAAACAGACTTTGTTGTCGGAAAATTTTAGATCCAACTCTCAAACTTTGTGTGTCAGAAATTCCGATGGGAAAAGTCCAATGGAGCCTACACACGGTCGAAATTTCTGACAACAAGCTCCGATCGCACATTGTCCGTCCGAAAGTCCGACCATGTGTACAGGGCATAAGCCCTCACAGTTACTCTTGGTGGGCTCTGGAATGGGCCCTGCTGCAAAATATTATATCAAGAATTGTAATTACACGCCCCTGTTAAACAGGGGCAGAAAAATTGGGTCTTAGGCAGTGGTGGGTGTGGTGGTGGAACAACACTGTAACCCCTCACAGATACTCTTGTTGGGTGCAGGAATGGGCCCTGCTGTAAAATATTAGATCAAAAATTGTAATTACATGCCCCTGTTAAATAGGGGCAGAAAAATTAAGTCTTAGGCAGTGGTACTGGTGGTGGTGGCACAACACTTTAACCCCTCACAGATACTCTTGTTGGGCGCAGGAATGGGCCCTGCTGTGAAATATTAGATCAAAAATTGTAATTACACGCCCCTGTTAAACAGGGGCAGAAAAACTGGGTCTTAGGCAGTGGTGGTGGTGGTGGCACAACACTGTAATGTCCTGTACACACGGTCGGATTTTCATATGGAAAATGTGCGATTGGAGCGTGTTGTCGGAAATTCCAACCGTGTGTGGGCTCCATCTGACTTTTTCCATCGGATTTTCCGACACACAAAGTTTGAGAGCAGGCTATAAAATTTTCCGACAACAGAATCCGATCGCATCAATTCCGACCATGTGTGGACAAAGTGCCACGCATGCTCAGAAGAAATTCCGAGACGGAACAGCTCGGTCTGGTAAAATTAGCGTTCGGAATGGATAGAGCACTTTCGTCACGCTGCAATGTTTAAAATGGTTTAATACAGCGCAATCTCTTCTTCTTTATAATGGGAGAAGAATAAAGTAGTTTTGCTGCTCATATTCACACAGACTTCTCACAAACTTCTTTCTTTATTATATATCGTGATTCCCTCAATATATTTTGATTTGTCACATCTGACCAAATTTGTTTTTTGTTGTTTTATTTTTGTTTTGTATTTTTTTCAAGGCTGTTTTGTTTATTTTTTGGGGGTTTGTATTTGTTTCAGGGCTGATTTTTTTTAAATTTTTTTATTGGTTTGACTCCATAATATTTTTGTGTGTGTTTTGTGTGTCAAGTTACCACAACACCATTGGTATCTTGTATTATTTAATCTCAAGGAGATTGCTTGGTGTTGGTTTCCCTTGTTAATTTCACATTGTATTTTTGAAATGTACCTACCTCCTCACAAACAAACTGTCCTTTTTGAAGGAAAACACACATAGACGAGTATAATTGAACCAAAAATTCCTTTATTAAGGACTCAGAACCAAACAAAGAGGGAGGCAGCGCTGGATAAACATCATAAATTGGCAAAGCCTTTGACCCCCAGGGCAGACATCAATTATTTTCCAGCAAAATTGGTGGCCTGAGGAGTCCTTATCTAAGGGAGTGCAGTCTGGTCCAGAAGTCATAGAGATCCAGAAAGTGGCAGATGACATCTGTGTCTCCAGGCTGTGGTACTACAAAAGCCTGCATATTTTGTCAGACCAGACTGAACCCAGGGTCATCACTCTCTGGTCTTCCTTCCACGCTTCCTTCCTGGCTGTGGCTCTGGTGTTGGAGATGTGGCAGGAGGAGGAGTAGGACCTGGAGGAGGAGGAGGAGTAGGACCTGGAGGAGGAAGAGGAGGAGGAGGACTATGTGTGAGGTCACAAATGTGGGTAGCACATGTTATTTGGCCCCTCAACCCCTTATTGAGAGCTTCCAAAATTAAGAACTCACACAGGAGTCATTGGCCCTCCTCCATCTGCATCATTTTGCATGCAATTATGGCAACAAAGTCCTCCTCCACACTGTGGGGTGTTCTGAGGGCCTCAGTAGCCTTCCAAAAGAGGCCTATGGAAGCCTCCTCCAGGTTACTCCTCTTCCTGCCACTTTTTCTTTGAAGGTGGAGGGGAGGGACCTGGATATCAGGCAGCCTGCTTGGCCTGGCCACCTCCTGGCTGAGACTTCCCTGTGTATGAAAAAGGGATATTGTTTTAGTTTTTGCTTCATCAATCACAATCATAAATTAGCAATCCAAACTAACATCTATTTAACATCATTGATTGGACAACCAGAAATATTAAGAAGAATGCTATACCTGGCTCAAGCTGGGCTCCTCCACATGTTGCTGCCTGGAAGACCCAGGTTGGGAGTCAGAAGCCTCAGCTGGGGGGGAAGGAAGTGTGGAAGGAAGAGTGGAGAGTGCTGGCCTGGGTTCAGTCTGACCTGCCAGAAAATGCAGCCTGTCATAGTACCACAGCCTGGGGACATAAATGTCATCTACAGCTCCTGATATCTGGGAATCCTGGACCTTCTTGTGCTCCCTTAGATAAGTGCTCCTCAGGCCACCAATTATGATCTTCAAATAGGTGATGTGTGCCATGGGGATCACCGTCTTCACAAATTCCAACAAATTATCCAGCGCTGCCTTCCTCTTTGTTTGTTTTTTATATTCAGGGTGGTTTATCTGCTACAGACAGGGCAGCTCCCTGAACATATCAATGAAGATTGGCATAAAGTCCTTATCTTTCAAGATATCCATTTTCACTGCAAGACACAACACAAGACAAACCCTAATGTCAGCCTAAAATCTTCTAAACTTGTGCAAATACAGGCCTCAATCTAGAAGCAGTATAGGCCCAATGTTAAATCTTACCTTCGCAATCACGATCGGCGCCTCCGTTACTCCTTCCTCCGCTCACAGATCGTATGTACTATGCACGCGTGTTACGCTTTATAGACACTGTGCATGCGCGAAACTCCGCCTGCCCCTGACATTCTTTCTAGTCTATTCCCCGCCCCTTCTCGTTTGTCACAGTGGGGGAAGATAACATGGTGGAGACACAGCAGGTGTCAGATAATTACAGCAACGAGGAGGAGGAGGAAAGCCCGGAGCCAGAAATGTCCCGATCCAGAACGAGATGATTTAAGGCCTCAAATATGTCCTTTGGGGAGATGTTGGAGATGGTGGACATCCTCAAGAGGGCCGACTATGACGGGAAGTATGGCCCTTACCCCAACCCCAATGTCCGAAAGGCCAAGATCATGGCAAAAGTGGTCAAGAGTCTGCACCAGAATTTCGGGGTATGACGATTGAAAGATCAGCTCAGGAAACGGCGGTCGGACCTCAAATTAAGAGAGCACAAGCAGTACAGAAGGATCCGGAGAGTGCTGCAAAAAAGTAAGTAGTTGTCCTGTGTTCCTATTCTTTATGTTTATAACGTTCATGCTGCTCCATGTGCTTTTGTTAACTGTTATCCAGTTTAAAATGGCAACTTTCATGTTCATGGGCACATTATTCAGTCGTATAAAACATTGTTCGTTAGGCCTAGAAAACACCATTGTTTTGACCATATGCATTTGCCCACATTTTTTATGGCCTACTTGTCTGAAAATAAGTTGGTTGTGTAGATGGGTTTGGAACTAGAATGAAATGCAAACTAGATTCTGTGTAAGGAGTGGACACTCAGCAGCTGTTTACACATCTGGACGCTGTAGCAATAGTGTGGGACACAAGAACACCCTTTTTATTAGGGGGCCCACACAGGTGCTCCAGTGTATACTATAGGGGTGTCTCCATCTGTGAAGCTTGTACAAAACAGGTAAAGTATTGAAGCTTGACAAAGGACAATAAAAATTCTTCATCTTGTAACTCTGCCAAAATAAACAATTGTACCCCACTTCCAAGCAATGTTTCATATTCCTATTTCTGCCATCAAATATCTGTGTGCTAAGTATGCCTATTTTTTTTACATGGGGAGAAAAGACTCGGAGGACACCCCTCATCCGAGGAGAACACAGACCCCCCACCTCTGGAAGAAGGGGAAATCCACCCAAGCCAAGCAGAGCAGGAGGAGAAAGACGTGGTGGAAATTGGCATCACAACAGGTGAGTGTCTGTGACCACAGGCTCAGGTAAGAGATGGATGGCGGCATATTTCTAATGCATGGTGTGTTTTTGTTTCTATCTTTTTAGGTGATCGTGATGTTGTGGATCCAGGGCATTTCACCTCGGAAAGTGCACAGATCCTGATCGGGGAGATCATGGGGTGTAATAGGGACTTGGAAAACATCCTGAAAAACATCAATGATGTTCAACAAAAAATGAAGAACATCATTGATGTTTTAGGGAGAGTTTAAAACCCCTCAAAATCCCTTGGGTTTTTTGTGTGCTAAAAATTTTTAAAATTTTTTGACATATTTGCCAAAAGCCAAATTTTGAAGATGCACACAGTGTGTCAACATGTGCTATCTGCCATCACGGGAGATCAATGGATGTGTTTTGGGGGTGCAACCCCTTCCTCAATAATAAAGTAGCTGTGAGGAAGGGGTTGCACCCCAAAAACACATCCCTTGATCCCCCTTGATGGCAGATAGCACATGTTGACATTCGGCAATTAGTGTGCATCTTCAAAATTTGGCTTTTCCTGGGGTGACTTCACCCCGTCTGAACGCAATATCAAACACAGTTTGTAAATACTCATGTCTGATATTGCCTTCAAGTTCTACCAAATGTGAACTTTGTAAGTTCAAGATTTGTTTCTTTCTTGTTGGTTTTAAACATGCCTGTTTTATCTTAAATGGACATTTCTACTTTTTCTAATGTGACCCCAAAAATTGTTATACAACAAACATGTTGGTTTGTTTTAAAAACCTTTTCTAAATGCACATGTGATTGTGCTGGTATTATAAAGATTGTTAATCAAGAATGTGTGGATTATTGTCTCAACGCTCCAACACTTTTGTGGTGCTCTAATTGGTGTTTTCTGTGACAATGGGTGTTATTTCCTAAGTGCAAATCCACTTTGCACTACAAGTGCAGTTTCAAGTGAGGTAAGGTTACACAATCATGCCATTTTCAGGACTCACCACATTTCTGTCAGGGTCAGCTAAAAGAAACACGAGCAGTAAATGTCACCAAAGATTTGAGTAGTTATTTTTTGTTATTTGAAAAAGGTTTCAGACATTGTCTGGCATATTGATAGCCCCCCTACCCGCAAAGTATTCAAGGTATCTTAGCCGGACATCACGGGCAATCAGGGGGGGCAAGCCAGAACGGCCACTTTCAAGCGCCGTCAGGGTTGTTTCTTTTAGAATTCCGGCCTCAGGACCAACTGAGCCAGCATAGTTGGCAGAATGTTGCCGTAAAAAGTTGCGTAGAACACAGCACGCCAGGATAATATAATTCAGTTTATACTCCGCCATGTGTATGGGTGTAAGAAATAGGCGGAACCGGCTGGCCATGATTCCAAACGTGTTCTCCACCACTCTTCTGGCTCTGGCCAGCCGGTAATTAAAAACCCTCTGGTCCGGGGTGAGGGTCCTCATAGGGAATGGCAGCATAAGATGGTCCCCCAGCCCAAATGCTTCATCCGCAATGAACACAAATGGGAGTACTTCCACATTGTCTTCTGGAGGTGGCAAGTCTAAGCTGCCATTCTGGAGACGCCTGTAGAACTCCGTCTGGGTGATGACTCCACCATCGGACATTCAGCCATTCTTCCTCACGTCCACATACAAGAACTCGTAAGTAGCCGACACCACCACCAACTTCACAATACTATTGAACCCCTTATAATTATAATAGTATGACCCCGAGTTGGGTGGTGGGACGATGTGGACGTGTTTCCCATCAATTGCCCCTCCGCAGTTAGGAAAGTCCCACCGCTGGGCAAAGTGGGAAGCCACAGTCTGCCATTCCTGTAGCGTGGAAGGAAACTGTGGAGTCAAACAACAAAAAAAAATTAGTCATTTTGCACATAAACAGGGAAAGCAGATTAGACACAAACATTCTTAGCCAACATCAAGATAACATTTATTTGAGGGAGTTTTTAAAGACCAAAGTCTAAGGTACACCTATCAGATTCCCCCTCCCCCCTTCTCATGGGCCATTTTTAACATTTTAGAGGGGGGGGCTCTTGAACAGGTAACCCTCTCCACTTCACTGAGAGATGAATGCTTAAATAATGGGTATTACTTTGGCCAGCCCCTCCTTAGTTACACTATTGGCAGCCCACTGGACAGGTAAGAAGTGTCATAATACTAAGATATAAATACACATTGTACACATTTGAGCACTTTTGGAAATTCTACTATTACCTATCAAGATAATAATAGTATACAAAAACTTTAAACAGTACCCTTGAAAGCATACAGGCAGGCCCTTGCACTACATGCTTTGTGGAATTCATCCATACATCTGACCACAAAAGAGATGGCTATAGTGTGTGTGGGTTTGGCAAAGTCAGCAGATAGTTGATTGAGGATAGATAGAGAATTGGTATCAGCTGACTTAGCAGTTGGGGGGAGGGAGGGTTCCAAATGATTTGGGGAACCCCCAAAAAAAGCCTCTGGCACTCTGCCTGAATTTAAAGCACAAATCACATTTTAAAACATTTTAGGGGGTGTTTGGGGTAAAGCACTACTATGGAGCTGATAAAATACATTGTTAAGTGAATACACGAGGTGAATATAGGGCCAGGAGACCATGCTGGGGAGGTAAGTGAAGGCAAATATGTATGAAGGAGAAAAAAAATAATTACATAAAAATCCAGCATGAATGAGGACAAAGGGGACATTCACAGCATATTACAATCATGGTAATTAGGGAATGAGGAAAGAAATACAATACATTAGCAAACATTAAATGCAATAAAATGTGATGTTAAAAGATAAATCTTACCTTAATATATTCCTTCTGCAGGACCTTAATGATGGCAGAACAGGTCTCTGGGATAATGATCCCCAGAGCCTGGGGGGAGATGCCTGTTGAGAACTTCAAGTCCTGCAGGCTTCTCCCCGTTGCCAAGTACCACAGGGTGGTGACGAGACTCTGCTCCGGAGTGATGGCTTGCCTCATGCAGGTATCCTACCTGCTAATATAGGGGGTCAGCAAAGCCAACAAACGGTGAAATACTGGGTCCGTCATCCGGAGAAAGTTCCTGAAATCATCAGGATTATTCTCACGGATCTCACGGAGCAAAGGCATATGACAGAACTGGTCATGCTGGAGCAACCAATTCTTGGTCCATGAACTCCTCCCCACCCTGTTCATGGACTGGACTTGTGTCAAGGTCAGGACCCCAACATCAAGCCCCCGCACAGCACGAACTCTATGAGGAGTACGTATACGCAACATGGCTAGAAAATGGTCGGCTGCTCAGAACGAAGTAACTGAACGCACTGAAGAACAGCAAGGCCTGTGAAGAGCGACCTGAAAAACAGTAACGAACAAACAAGAACACAATGACAAGAGTCACGCATAACTCGCTGCATGCACTGAAGAGCAGATACAAACCCACAAGCACAAACTGAACAGCAGAAAATGATCTGAAAACCACAAGTCTGAAAAAGCGCGAATCGTCTCTCACCAAACTTTTACTAACACAAGATTAGCAAAAGGAGCCCAAAGGGTGCTGCGCTTGGTTCTGAACTAGCCTTTTCTAGTCACGTCGTACATGGTGTATGTCACCGCGTTCTTGGCGCTCGGAAATTCCGACAACTTTGTGCGACCGTGTGTACGCAAAACAAGTTTGAGCCAACATCCTTCGGAAAAAATTCATGTATTTTGTTGCCGGAATGTCCGATCAATGTCCGATCATGTGTACGGGGCATAACACCTCACAGATACTCTTGTTGGGTGCAGGAACGGGCCCTGCTGTGAGATATTGAATCAAAAATTGTAATTACAATACAGTGTAGCCGTAGTGCAGTTGCTATTACTTTTCTGGTGGTGTAAACAGTACACAATACAGTGTAGTGCAGTGCTGCTGACTCCATGCTGATTTTGAATAGTTCCTTGGTGTGGGCCTTTTTGGACACATATGCAGCAGATCACACCATTGCTGTTTGCAACCTATGTCTGAAGCGGATCAAGCATGGCCACAACAGCAGCCACTTGGGCACTACATGCTTGACCAGACATATGATGACCTCCCATGCAGTCTTTTTCCTGTATACTATATTTGAGATTTAATATCTCTCAGATATGATTTGGGTTAAATGAGAATTCTTTGACCATGAGTGAAAGCTTTAACACAATAACAACATTTATTGGTGAGTAGTTGAAAATCTATCTAATACACAACCATCTATCTATAGTCTACAGCAAGGAAGAAAATATTAGGTTAAAATAAGAGAATTACACGAAGGAATACAGAGTATATTCCTGAAAACAATAATCTGCAAACATATTTAGTTACTTACAAGTAAAATGCAGACCTTTCCCATAATTACCCTTTGCACCAAGGTTCCATCCATTCTGATGGTTGCTCCCCCATAAAAGAGTATGTTTCCCTCCCATCTAGTCTGTTTATATCATTACATGCTGATGCCACATTGGTTGGCATAGTGTGGCTCTGATTGGTGAGCTTCCCTATTCCTGGTTAAGGACTGGCTACATCTCCAAGCCCTATACTTTGCATAAGTCAGCCCCCTTTAATGCAAATCCTTGTGATTATTCTGAGCAGGAACTTAACTTGAATTTTCCTGGGAAATTAAGTATTGATTACTAGTTGGTCTCCCTTCATTGCATATCCCAGCGCGGGATCCTTTGAAGTGAGTATGTGTAATACAATGAGGTTTGGATCCCATTGTTTGTATACACAAGCCTAGGCACCGACTTGTCTGGTCTACCAGAGATTTCGGTGAAGATAATATGTTCCACCCTACATAGCTACAAGCTAAATTAAATATATTCATTAAATATAAATAAATTATCTATAAATTAGATATATTAATTAAATATAAATAAATTAAATATAAATTTAATGTATTCATAATTACAATACCCTACGGCAACAGCACTTCAAAAGACATACATCAAAGAAAAATGCAGACTTCTCCTTGCTCCTCATCTGGGATCTCCAACCCTACTCCAGTCCCCTGGAAAACCTGCACTGAGAGGAATGAAGGTCTAGCAATAGGTGTCCCAAGTACTTGCAGCCAATCTGCTAGCAGTACACCACCATCTGATTTTAGCTGGGAAATTTCCCTACCCCAGTTGCTAAACATTAAAAAGAAAATCAGTCCCAGCCATTCACATGCTCACCTTCTGAATGCTAGCTTGAATGCCAGCGTGGTCAAATTGCTAGCACTGTAACTACTGCCTTTTCAGCTGGTAGACTCTGCCCCCTTTCATGAATTTGTAGAATGTGCTGTACCTGGGTTGCCGGTACCAAAACGCACTTTCTTTTCATGGAAGGCCATTCCAGCTCTCTACCGGCATGTGGAAGGCAATGTTTTTGTCTTGTTGGACGGGGCGGTCAGCAGTAAGGTGTATATTACCACAGATTCATGGTCTAGCAGGCATGGGCAGGGATGTTACCTTTCCTTCATGGCACACTGGGTAACTCTGCTGGCAGCTGGAAAGGATGCAGGACAGGGTTCAGCATTGTTGAAGCTTGTTACGCCACCATGCCTCTAAAATGCTAGCAGTGATTCTGCCACAGCTCTCTCCTCCACCCCCTCCTCTTCTTCTTCCTCTATGGCCTCTTCTGCAGATTTGTTCTCTGAACCAGTGGTTCTTTGGTTCAGAGAACAAGGGGCTACGCAAGCACTCAGGCAAAAAGATGAAAAAAAAAAACAAGTCCATCAAGTCCAACCTATGTTTGTGATTATATGTCAGTATTACATTGTATATATGTTGCGGTCGTTCAGGTGCTTATCTAATATTTGCTTGAAACTATCAATGCCCCCCTCTGAGAGTGACCACCGCCTATGGAAGGGAATTCCCCATCCTTGCCGCTCTTACAGTAAAGAACCCTCTATGTAGTTTAAGGTTAAACTACTGCATAGGGGACAGGAGCCACACTGGGGCAGAGATTCTGTCAGCTCTGCAGGGGCAGGCTCAGAGGTGGTTGATGCCATGCCAGCTTCGGCTAGGAATGGTTGTATATGACAATGGCACCAACCTTCTCTCTGCCTTCCGACAGAGTACTTGACCCATGTTCCATGTTTGGCACACATGCTGAATTTGGTGGTGCAGCAGTTCTTGAGCAGGTACCCAGGTTTACAAGATCTCCTGAGGAAGGCCAGAAGGCCATGGTCATTTCCAATGGTCATACAATGCCAGTGCTCGGCTGGCTGACATTGAAAGGGATTGTAACCTGTCCACCAACCGCCTCATTTGTGACATGTTCACCAGGTGGAACTCAACATTGACAATGCTGCAGCAGCTGTAGATGCAGTAGAGGGCCATCAATGAGTACCTCTGTGAGTATGGCACCAGGACAGGGTCAGGGGAGCTTGGCTTCTTTTCGCCACGCCAGTGGCTACTGATCAAGGATGCATGCACTGTCCTGTCACCATTTGATGAGGCCACGAGGATGGTGAGCACACTGAGCAGCGACAATGCATGCATCAATTATACTGTCTCTCTTGTCTTCCTGTTGGAGCACACGCTTCATGGAATAATGGACAGGGCACTTGAGGCAGAACAGTGTGAGGAAGAGGAGGACTTCCTTACCTCTCAAGGCCCCCTTTATCCAGATATTATTCCTGCAGACCCACCAAACATACAGGAAGAAGAGGAAGAGGAGGAGGATTGTGTCAGCATGGACGTGGAGGATAACACTCAGCAGCAGTCTTCAAGGGATGGTTTTCAGTCCCCAGAAACCCAAGGAGTTGTACGTGGCTGGGAGGAGGTTGATAAAGATCATGTGATCCTTAGTGACCCAGAGGACTCAGAATCGAATGCCTTTGGAAACTTTTGCAGGCTTTGCAGAATCAGGGAGGCCATGCAGCGTAAGGACCCTAGGATTCATGGTATCAAAGAGAAGGAATCATTACTGGCTGGCAACCCTTCTTGATCCACGTTACAAGGGTAAGGTTCCAGAACTCATCCTGCCTTTGCAGAGGGAGCAGAGGATGAAACATCTTCAGGAGGCCTTGAAGAAAGGTTTGTGCAATGCATTTCCAGACCCTGTGAGGTTACAATTTCCTGGTGCTGGACAATGTGTTGCTGAGGCTTCTGTCAGATCAGCTGAGGCCAGGTGACAGATGCACACCGTTGGGGTCAGGAGTGCACCGCAAAGGTAGGGGACCCTATGGCTGACTGCTGTGGATGGGAGTCTAGGTGGTTAAGGAAGGCAGGTCCACTGGAACACCAACACGGATCCCACAGGGGCTAGAGCGTAAGACTCCCCAGGGCACGGAGTCTAAGAGCCAGCAGGTGTTCACCAGAGCCTCTAGTGGTGAGGATGGACTGGGCTGCAACTGGCTCCAGGTCAGGACCCCCAGGGTCTCCCAGCTCACGCCCACTGTAGGATACAGGAGGACAGAGATAGTAAGGGAATAATCCAAAGGTCAGGCCGACTAGCAGTAGCAGACAAGGATAAACATAGAACACGCCAAAGGTCAGAGTCACAAGCAGGCAGGTATAGTCGAGAATGAGCCAAGATCGGTAACTGGAATCAGACGTAGAAGACACAGCAAGATGCACACGGAAGCTAAACATGCAAAGGTTGATCAGCAAGGCAGGCTTGCAGTCCACAGGTTAATATAGAGTTCCCTGATAGGGGCTGGGGTGGAGCCATGCTTTGAGGAGAGATTATTTAAGTAGCCAGGTGAGAGTGGCTGGCCTCTAAAGGTGAACACATGGAGGAGAGGTAAGCTGACAGACAAAGATTACTGCATAATCACGACAGCTTCGTTCAGTCAGAGGAAGAGCAGTGGAGAAGGTGGCTGGCTGACCGATGCCTTTAGCCAATTTTTCAGTCCTCTGCACCAAGGTCTGATTGGTTCAAGCAACCATTGCCAGCGTCTGCATTACATGGTTCAGGAACATCTAGGAGCAAGAGCAGACTTGGAGACCTTTCCAACAGTGCATCCACTGGGTTATTGGGTCTTGAGGATGGACCACTGGCCAGAACTAGCTCAATATGCAACTGATCTACTGGTCTGTTCTGCATCCACATTCAGTGCTGCTGGAGGGTTTGTAATGGATCATAGAGTGTGCCTGTCCACAGACTCCCTTGATAGGCTCACATTCATAAAAATGAATCAGTCTTGGAACAGCAGCAGCTATCAAGCACCTGATGCTAATGTAACTGCTTGATTTTTCTATGGATGTGGGATCCTTTGAAGACTGCCTATGCTGAGTGACTATCCTATTCCTCCTCAATCTTGATGAGGCTAGCTTCCAACAATATTTATAGTTTAGGGAACCACCACCACTGCCTAATGCCAAATTTTTCTGTCCCTGTTTAACAGGGGCATGTAACTCCAATTTCTGATCGAATATTTCACAGCAGGGCCCATTCCTGTGCCTAACAAGAGTATCTGTGAGGGGTTACAGTGTTGTGGCACCACCACCATCAAAGGCCCAATTTTTCTGCCCCTGTCCCAGCAGCAGAAAAAAAGACAAGCGTGCCCCATGGCCACCTGCAGAAGATGCACCATGTCCATGACCAGCACTGTGGACTGTAGACACAGAGCCTGTTTTGCCTCTTTTAGTGGCCTGTGAGCATCTGCCTCTCCTTGGTGGCCTTCCGGACATGTTGGGGATTTTGTTTTGCAACACCACACTACACTATATTGTGAGATATACCTAAACTGTATGAAGTGGATATGTATATATACTAGACTGAGTGTATATATATATATATATATATATATATATATATATATATATATATATATATATATATATATATGAAATACACTGAAGCTAACTGAATCACCTGCCTGCCAGAAGTATAGTAGAAACAGTACACCACCAGGAATGGACCGCAGTGAGATCTAGCTAATCTGTATGCAGTGGATATATATACTAGACTGACTGTATATATATATATATATATATATATATATATATATATATATATATATATATATATATATACGAAATACACTGCAGCTAACTGAATGACTTGCCTGCCAGAAGTATAGTAGAAACAGTACACCACCAGGAACGGACTGCAGTGAGATCTAGCTAAACTGCATATATATATAATTAGACTTATGCCCTGTACTCATGGTCGGACATTGATCAGACACTCTGACAACAAAATCCATGGATTTTTTCAGACGGATGTTGGCTCAAACTTATCTTGCATACACACGGTCACACAAAGTTGTCGGAAAATCAGGTTGTTCTGAGCGTGGTGATGTAAAACACGTACGTCGGGACTATAAACGGGGCAGTAGCCAATAGCTTTCGGCTCTTAATTTATTCTGAGCATGCGTGGCACTTTGTGCATCGGATTTGTGTACACCCGATCGGAATTTCTGACAATGGATTTTGTTTGTCGGAAAATTTTATAGCAAGCTCTCAAACTTTGTGTGTCGGAAATTCCAATGGAAAATGTGTGATGGAGCCCACACACGGTCGGAATTTCCGACAACAAGGTCCTATCACACATTTTCCTTTGGAAAATCCGACCGTGTGAACAGGGAATAAGTGTACATATATATGAAATACACTGCAGCTAACTGAATCACCTGCCTGCCAGAAGTATAGTAGAAACAGTGCACCACCTGGAACGGAGCACAGTTAGATCTAGCTAAACTGTGTGTAGTGGATATATATATATATATATATATATATATATATATATATATATACTAGACTCACTGTATATATATATATATATATATATATATATATATATATATATATATATATATATATATATATATATATGAAATACACTGCAGTTTGCGGCTCACCGATTCGTGCCTCTGTCATGGGAAATCATTTCACTGTCCCGTGTCGTGTTCCGATTCGAATCCAGTCGCATCCGTGATGCACCGATTCGTTCCGGCATGCTCCAATTATTTTTTCGGCCTCATTTCAGTACATGCTCCAGAGTCCAGTCGTTGTCAGTCGCAGTTTGCGGCTCACCAATTCATGCCTCTGTCATTGGAAATAATTTCACTGTAACGTATCACGTTCCGATTCGAATCCAGTCACATCCATGATGCAACTTTTCGTTCCGGCGTGCCCCAGGTATTTTCAGCCACATTTCAGTACATGCTCCAGAGTCCAGTTCGTTGTCAGTCGCAGTCGCGGCATGACCGATTCGTGCCTCTGTCATGGCATGTGCCTCTACCATGACAAATCATTTCATTCATTTCATCATTACACTCATTTCTCTGTCACGTACCGCGTCCCGATTCGAATCCAGTAGCATCCAAGATGCACTGATTCATCCCGGCGCTCCCCAGTTGTCTTGGCCTTACTTCATTTTGTGCTCCACAGTCCGACTCGTCGTTTGTCGCAGTCAAAAAAAGAAAGACAAAAAAAAGTAACAAAGAAAAAAAAAAGGAAAGAAAAAAAAGTAGTATAAATAAATAAAATGTTTTGGCCTCATCCAACACCTGCATCAGAGCTTGGTTCGCTGTCAGTCGCAGTCGCGGCATGACTGATTCGTGCCTCTGTCAGGGCAAACATTTCACTGTTGCATACCGCACTCTGATTCAAATCCGGTCGCATCCAAGATGCACCGATTTGTTCCGGTGTGCACTAGTGTTTTTCCTTTTGCCTCATTTCAGCACATGCTCCAGAGTCTGGTTCGAGGTCAGTCGCAGCTGCGGCACGACCGATTCGTGCCTCTGTCATGGCGAAACATTTTAATTCATTTCACTCTAAGGCAAACATTTCATTCATTTCGTTGTCACATGCCACACCACGATTCAAGTCTAGGGCATCCGTCAGGCATCGATTCATCCTGGCATGCCCCAGTTGGCTTGGCCTCATTGGCGCAGTCACGGCACACCGATTCGTGCCTCTATCATGGCATAAACATTTCAGTCATTTTATTTAATTTCATGCACCTGTCACTTAAACATGTTACAAGTCACTTTTCAAGTCAGGTAGTCAAACTCTTCACCGGTTGTCATCTGTCATTTTCCTCCAGGTCAGTCAAGTTAAAAAAAAAAAAAAAATCCACACCCGTCTTCCTTCGAAGTTCAGTCATGGTCCCGATTCATTCGTTAAAACCTTTGCCTCATAGTCACACAATCCGATTCATGTTTGTTTCATTTCATACACTTTACAAACCGGTTCATATCAGGATTCATTGTATACAACATAAGAATGATTTGTATCGGTTTAATTTCATACACGCTACAGTTCAATTCAAATCTAGTCGTGCCAGTGGCACAGCGATTCATATCGGATCCATATTCATACTCTCTGCAGTCCGATTTTATATTGGATTAATTTTCATACACTCTACAATCGGTTCGTATCACATTAATTTCATACAACCGATTTGTATCGGATTAATTTCGTACACTTTACAACCGATTCATATCGGATTAAATTTCATACACATTCAAGCACAACTTCTTGCAATCATTGCAAGCATGCATCGAATCACAGCTTCTTGCAATCATTGCAAGCACGCATCCAAGCACAACTTCCCGCAATCGTTGCAAGCACGCATCCAAGCATAAACTTCTTGCATTTTGTTGCAAGCACAAATCGAAATATAACTTCTTGCAATCATTGCAAGCACACATCCAGGCACAACTTCTTGCAATCGTTGTAAGTACGTATCCAAACATAACTTCTCGCAATCGTTGCAAGCACACATCCAAGCACAACTTCCCGCAATCCTTGCAAGTAGGCATCCAAGCGTAAACTTCTTGCATTCGTTGCAAGCACACATCAAAACATAACTTCTTGCAACTGTTGCAAGCACACATCCAAGCACAACTTCTTGCAATCATTGCAAGTACGCATCCAAACATAACTTCTTGCAATCGTTGCAAGCACACATCCAAGCACAACTTCTTGCAATCGTTGCAAGTACGCACCCAAACATAACTTCTTGCAATCGTTGCAAGCACACCCAAGCACAGTTTCTTGCAATCATTGCAAACACGCATCCAATCATAAACTTCTTGCAAACATTGCAGGCATGCATTCAAGCATAACTTCTTGCAATCGTTGCAAGTACGCATCCAATTACAAATTCTTGCAATCATTGCAAGCACACATCCAAGCATAACTCTTGCAGTCTTTGCAAGCACATGCAGTAATACGAACTTTTCACAATCACTACAAACATATCTCCAGAGACATAAACTCCCTTGCAATCGTTGCAAGCACACATTTAAGCACAACTCTTACAATCATTACAAAACACGCATCTTAGCATAACTTCTTGCAATCATTGCAAGCACGCATCCAGTCACAACTTCTTGCAATTGTTGCAAGGACACATCCAAGCATAATTTCTTGCAATCGTTGCAAGCACGCATGCAAACACAACTTCTTGTAATCGTTGCAAACACGCATCCAAGCATAACTCCTTGCAGTCCGTGGAAGCACATGCAGTAATATGGACTTCTCGCAGTCACTGCAAATACATCTCCATTGATGCAAACTCCCTTGCAATTGTCGCAAGCATGTATTTAAGCACAACTCTTGCAATCATTGCAGGGCTCGCATCTTAGCATGACTTCTTGCAATCAGTACAAACACATTCCCAGTGGCACACAATCAGTCACACATCATTCTTCAGTGGCACTTAATCGGCCAGTTGCCTCCAGTGGCATCTTCATACGAGCCACTCATCATTTTCTGTATCATTTCTCGCTTAGGTCAGTTGAGTTCAGGTTCCATCCCGCACCAGGTATCGTATTGCCACACACAGCTGGCTCCTTCTCATAACACTATCAGGCTATACCTAGCCAGCATCCAGCATTTCCTGTCCTTACAGGACCGCAGAGAGGGGTCTGTGTTTACGGCCCATACAGTTAGATCCCTTCTACGTGGCATCCAGAAGCATCAGCCCATAGCTAACAGCAAACGCTTGCCCATCACAACTGCCATCTTTAGGGACATGTCAAAAACCTCAGACATTCCCCAGTCTAGTCATCCAAGCAGCCATTTACCTGGCCCTCTGTGGTTTTCACTTTTCACTTTTACTGGCACTGGCAGCCAGGTACTATGTAGACACCACTTGACTCGCTGATAAAACCATTACGTCCTTCAGCTTGCAGTCTCTAAAACTCAACAATCCGGAACCGAGGTCTACAATAACCTCTTCCAAACTAATAACTCCTCGCAGGCCAGCCTCCCCCTTGACAAGCTGACCCGCATCAGGCCAGTTCCCCAAGACTTCACCCATACAAGGGTGTGTACTAAGAAGTAGCTGCAGTCTTTCCTGGGAATGTGGACCTATCAATGTCGGAAGGTTCCGTACTACGTGGATTGGTATATCTATGATTATACCATCTATGTCGCCCTTATCACCCCAGGTAGTGACAGATGCCACAGCCTCCACAGGCATCACTGCAATTTTTGGCCACCATTGGTTTACAAGAACATGGCCTCCAGAGACACTCCTAAACCCCGGGTTTACCCGGACTTCCTCCCTCTTCAAGCTACAACCAGTCATGGCAGCCGCTCAACTCTAAGGTCTTATCAGGAGAGGACAGGCCGTGGCTTTCGCCACTGACATACGGTCCGAGGCGATCTTCTTGATGAAACTAGGTCTGCATCGCTCTGTTATGTCCTTCCTGCGCAGGCTGGCGTAATTATCTTGGCAACACCAGTTTAATGTCCACTGTACGTTCATTCCAGGCTGCCATCTTCTGGGACATGTCTACTATCTTAATCAGTTCGCCATTTGGCCTTCTCCCCAGTTTGCTCATACAAGCCGCCATTTACTTAGCCTACTACGGGTTCTGGCGGCCCAGCGAATTCACCCGCAGCAATCCCGCAGGCCAAGTTCTGTGTAGTTGGCTCGCTGCCAACACCATTTCATCCTCCACCTTGCAGTGTCTAAAACGCAGCAATCAAGCTCCAGGATAGACATCCATCTCGATAAAATAAACAACGCCCGGTGTTCAGTAACCATACTCGACCGCCTACTGTCACTCCTACTGGAACACTCAAACTCTAGTCCCCTATTACCTTTTCAGGCAAACCCTTGAGTGCCTGCCAGTTCATCAAACACCTAGGTGTTCTTCTACACAGCCTACACCTCGACCCCAGTCAGTACTCCGGTCACTCTCTAGTATTGAGGCAGCCTTGGCAGCATTTTGGCATGGGTCCGAGACCACGTCATTAAGAGACTTAGCAGGTGAAACTCTGCCTACCTCGCCCGGTACGTCCCCACTTCTTAGGTGGAAATAGCACAAGCATTCACCAAACTTGCTCAATAAATAAAGCTAAAACTAATAAAACTACACCCCTACCTGAATATTTTTGCCCCCTTATTTTGGTATACCGACCATCAGACCAGGGCACACTTCAGGTCCATTTCATGTTGTAAGTCTTATGGTAAGTCTAATTGTTCATATCTGTATCGGCCATAGGGCTTCGACCATAAGTAGGAAGGCCAGTATGGTGGCCTGAATTTATGGGAGGAGCCCGGGGGGTATTTAACCAGCCTGCTCGCCTGTGGTCTTTGTCGGTTTCCTGTGCGCGGTACCCACCCTCCCATCCCATTTTCAGGGCATTTCTCAAATTCATTTCTCTTCACAAAATATTAATTTCTAATCTAGGGTATGCCCCCTTATTTTGGTATACCGACCATCAGACCAGGGCACACTTCAGGTCCATTTCATGTTGTAAGTCTTATGGTAAGTCTAATTGTTCATATCCGTATCGGCCATAGGGCTTCGACCATAAATATATATATATATATATATATATATATATATATATATATATATATATAGTTGAAGCCCTATGGCCGATACGGACATGGATAACCTTTATAGTTAAGATAAGACTTACCATATGAAATGAACCTGGAAGTGTGGACTTACCATATGAAATGGACCTGAAAGTGTGCCTTGGTCTGATGGACGGTATGCCAAAATAAGGGGGCATACCCTAGTTTAAGAAATGATTAAATTGTAAAGAGAAGGGTGGGTATCGCGCACAGGAAACTGACAAGTACCACAGGTGAGTGGGCTGGTTAAATACCCCCCGGGCTCCTCCCATAAATTCAGGCCACCATACTGGCCTTCCTACTTATGGTTGAAGCCCTATGGCCGATACGGACATGGATAACCTTTATAGTTAAGATAAGACTTACCATATGAAATGAACCTGGAAGTGTGGACTTACCATATGAAATGGACCTGAGAGTGTGCCTTGGTCTGATGGACGGTATGCCAAAATAAGGGGGCAAAAACATTCAGGTAGGGGTATAGTATTTTATTGGTATTACGTAATTCATTGAGCCAATTTTGAAAATGCCTGTGCCATCTCCACTTGAGGATTAGGGATATACCGGGCGAAACAGGCTGACTTTCACCTGCCTAGTCTTTTAATGACGTGGTCTGGGACCCCGTGGTGGGATGCTGCTGAGGCCGCTCCAATACGAAAGGAATGGCCGGAGTACTGACTAGGGTTAAGGTGAAGGTTGCGGAGAATCCTTATGTGTTTCACAAACTGACAGGCACTTAAGGGTTTGACTGGAAACGGTAGCAGAGGACTGGAGTTCGGTTGTTCCGGCAGGAGTGACAGAAGTTGATTAAGTACGGTGACTGGACACCAGTCATTATTGGTTTTGTAAAGGTGAATGTCCACTCCAGAGCCTGCCTGCTGGGTTTTAGAAACCTCGAGGTGGAGGACGAAGTGGTCTTGGTAGTGAACTAAGTAGTACTGCGTGTACTTGGCCTGCGGGGTTGTTACAGGTAAATTCGCCAGGTCTCAAGAACCCGTAGTAGGCCAAGTATATGGCTGCTTGTAGGACCATACTGGAGAGAAGACCAAATGGAGAAGTATTCAGGATGGTCGACATATCCCTAAAGATGGGCCTGGTAATGGGTAAACGTTTGGTACTGACCACCGGTTGGTGTTTCTGAGTGCCACGTAGGATGGCTCAGATAGCGTGGGATGAAAACAGTGAAGATTTTGCAGGCTCTTGAAGAGTCAAGAAATGTTGTATGCCGGCTAGGTATAGCTGAATAGTAATATGGGATAAGGCCAGCTGAGTGTGGCAATATGAAATGAAGGCCAGTACTTGCTTGACATCTGTTGTTCCTTCGAAGCAAGGTGCCAGAAATGTATTGAACGCCCTCCAAGCTGTCTGGTAGGCTTTGAGTGTGTTATGGGAGTGAGTGATTGATAAGCTGTGTTGCTCCTTGTAAATGTTGAACTAGTCCAGGGTCAGCTGAGACCAAATGGGGATAGGGGCCGACACAGGGTCGGCTCCGGGAACCTGTTTGAAAAAAGAAGCGTAATTAAAATGTGACAGTGCGTATGCAGCTAGGTTGTATTTGCCTGGGATAAATGAGCAGTGGATATTAAATTGATGTTGCAAAGACAGTTGTACCAATCTGCGCAGGAAGGACATGACTGCTAGGGACTTGGACCTGCCTTTGTTGATAATGTCTGCCGTGGCCTGATTGTTGGTGGTGAAGACCACAGTTTGCCCTGTCCAATGATGACCCCAGAGCTGTGCGGCTGCCACTATGGGATAGAGCTCAAAGAGGGAGGATGTTCGGGTGAAGCCGGGTATCAACAGTATCTGCGGAGGCCAGGGTCCTGAAAAACATTGGTGGCCAAAAATTGCAGCGAAACCTGTGGAAGCTGGAGCATCTGTCACCACCTGGGGTGAATGGGATGAAACCGTAGGTATAAATAGGGATATACCATTCCAGGCGGAAAGGAATTCCTCCCACATAGATAGGTCTGCTATTGCTGTGGTATCTAGATTTAGGATCTGATTGGGGTCTTGAGTTTGTGACAGAAATATCAGCAGACGTGACACGAAAGTGCGACCTTGTGGAATAATTTGCATGGCGAAATTAAGCATTCCCAGGAGAGATTGTAGCTACTTTTTAGTACACCCCCTAGTGTGGGTGAACTCTTGGAGGACCGCCTTAATGCGGGTTAGTTTTTCGAGAGGGAGACTGGCCTGCATGGTGCCGGTGTCTAAATTGACCCCAAGAAAGGTGATGTTGTGTGCTGGACCGTCGACTTTATGCTCAGCGATGGGAACACTGAGATTTCTGAATACGACTCTGAGTTTGTCGAGGTCTCCTGGGGGCTTACTGGGTGGTTCTATTAGTAAGAAGTCGTCCAAGTAATGGATGACCTCTTGACACTGAGCTTTGTGCAAGAGTATCCAGGCGAGGGACTGAGCAAATGTGTCGAAGAGCCAAGGGCTACTCTTTGAACCGAAAGTCAATTTCGTAGCAAAATAGTATGCCTCCTTCCACTTGATGCCATGCCAGCACCAAAGGGATGGGTGGATAGGCAGGAGCTTGAAGGCGTCCGAGATGTCAGCTTTGGAGAGCCAAGCGCCTGTACCTGCTTTGATGTTTGCTTGGATTGCCATATCCACGGAGGAATATTTTAGGGAGAACTCTTCAGAGGGGATTAGGGAATTGAGACTGGGGATGTGGGAAGAATGAGGCGCAGACAGGTCGTCCACCAAAAGTAGTTTATTTGAGAACTTGCCCTTGACAAGCCCAATAGGGCTGACTCTCCAAATACTGAAAGGGGGCTGAGTGAAGGGGCCTATAATGAACTCTCGATCTATCTCTGTTTGTAAGAGCTGGTCTATGGCCTGCTCGTCAGTGGCCGCTGAGCGGAGATTCCTACATTCGTAGGTAGTATGAGACAGTGAAATGAGGCCGGTGTGAAACCCTTCTGAGAAACCATGGATAAGGTAGGTGGCAAGGGAGGGGGTGGAGTGTGAGGTGAGGTAGGACCCTAGCCACAAGACCTTGACTCGGCTTAGTCATGCCCTCTTCTGTTGATTGACTTTGCACAGGTTTCTTGGATGCGCTCTTTGGCATAAGGTGCAGATATGGAGCAGGCGGCACTGACTGAAGTTGCAGGACCCGTAATTGTAATTGTTGCAGATGGCTGCCCCTCCCACGGTTCGGACTGGGCATCCGAATTTGTCCACCTGAGGCATTTGTGCAGGGGCCGACTGACCCTGAAGTGCACCGGAGGTGGAGGGAAATTCGGAGGGGCGTCTGATTGACGCATTGATGCACCAGGTGGCGGTGTGAGTGGAGGACTGGCAAATTGCACACAGTGGTGAGCCCAAGCCGGGAAAGTGGTGACAGAACAGCTCTGTGTCCATGAGGCTCCAATTTGTGGTCACTTGAAACTGAGTGAGTCTGGCTGCTGCCTTTGCGGAAAAAGAACGATAATCATAAAATGAAAATCATCCATACTTGTAGCCCAGATCTACTACGGTATGGAGGTATAAGTCCAGCTCTTCCCTCCTGCTGGGGGTGGCTGAACATAGGACATCCCTCAGCATGCCAAAGGCCAATGTGAATTCTGGGACAGAAAATTTCCAATTGAGTCCGGGGTCTTTGGCCTTAAGGACCACCGACACGTCACCCCAGGTATAGGCCTTATTTTCCACCAGATCATGGACAGAAATGAGGAGAGAGGCAAGGTTGATGTCCCTGCTGTCCAGAATGTCCTTCCTGATAGTGGCCGGAACCAAATGTGAGGGATAGACAATGGGGCTCCACCCTATGGTACCTGCAGGAAGGGGTGTCAAAACTTGGGTTGCGGTCGGGTCAGGAATAGCCGTGGCTGGCCGAGCCTCCAGGAGAGCCACTCTGGTTTCTACATCCATGACCGAGGAAGACAGGGACGCTACCATAGTGTGGAGTTGTGAGATGGCAGAGGATATTGACTGGAGAGACGCCTGCTGGGTGTTGGGTCCTGCTGTGGCTGGCGGGGAGAAGAGGAGTTTGAAGAGCTTGCCTTTCCTGGCTGTAGCAGGGAAGGGCATGCCTCTGCGTTTCAGCTCTGCCGTCAACTTGGGAATAGTCCATCCCCTGAGGACCGGAGAAGGTGACAGAGGGGCCGTAAGGTCTTTGCTGCCGGCCTGGGACATGGTTGATCTCGATAAAATATCCTGTCCTTGAGATCGTGTTTTGGTTGACTGGAACCTGTTGGGGGGGTGACATGAATTTTAAGTTTGCTTCCTTTCCCTAAAGCAATACTTACCCAGCTTATGCTCCCTTTTTTTTTTTTTTACCTGGGGGGATATCGTCCAACCTGGTGCAGGGTGGACCTACTGAACTTTGACTGACCTGGAGGAAAATGGAAGGTGACAACTCATGAAGGGTTTGCTAACTAATTTTAAAATATTACTTGTATGGTGATTTAAACAACAGGTGCATGGAATTGATAGGGTTGAAATAATGATTTAGAGTTCTACTTAAATTGTTTGTGCCTTTTCATTTATCAATCTGTATCTAGATGGAACTGCTGAATAATCATTACGTGATTGCTGATAAGAAACTTTTTGTACCTTAACCTCATATGGTAATGCCGATAAGATTACTGCTTGTAGAGCTGCCTATAAAAGGCCTTTGAAAGAAGTAAAGGGCGCGGTCCTCTTTTGCTCCGGACTGTGACACAGACATATCTGACTCTGTGTCATTATTTTTATAGAAGCAATAATTTGACAAAGCAATATAAACTTAAAGCAACTTATTTAAGAGTTGCCCCTAACATTTTGGCGCCCGAACAGGGACCCACCAAGTTGCTACAAGAGGTGGCTGAGCTACGCTGATGGAACGAAAGGACAGGAACCACAGATCAAAAACCTGGCCAGGTAAGAAAAAGCTTTATTTTTCTTATATTCTGTGCTCCCCTGATTTGTGCCTATCCGTTCTGTCAGTTACGGTTCTCCTGGTTTTAAAACACCAGCCTCTGTAGTGGTGAGTCTAGAATTACTGCATATTTTGGTTTATATTGCTGGAATTATTTGTTGTCTGTCTGTCTTGTTGAGAAAGTGAATGAGCCTTGTCAAGGATGGTATGAGTTAGAAGGGGATTGCCGAACTAAGCAACGGAATGCGCCCTTACCTCACATGATGAGCTTGGGGGTCTGACGCTTATGCTTAACCTCACATCTAACTCATAAACCATAGATGGGTTGAGAGTATAAGCCCTGTCTGCTCCATAAAGCAGGGATAAGAGTGTATGAGAGGGATCCCAGATACGGGGGGAATAAGGTTTCCATAAGCCCGAAGATCTAGTCGGATACCTGGCCACTCAAAGGAATGCTTGTATATGTTGTAGTCATCAGTCTGGTCATAATATTTTGTCAGTTGGCTAGCATATAAAGTAATTCGATTTCAGAAATCTCATCTAGGAGAGGTTTTTAGTATTCTGGCACCCTAGGAGGAAGGCAACGAGGAACTAGTGTAACTTGGTTAAGTGTTTTATATTGTACACTAAGTGTCCCACACGCTACCTAGGCAGGACTGTCAGAATGGGCCAGCAGAATACGAAACCCCGTCAGGGAATTGTGGCGCATTCACCTACCTTGTATTCGCAAGCATTGCAAACGGTGTTGGGAGAATGAGTACCACCAGATTCTTGTGTATTGCTACAATATGTGGATGATTTATTGTTATGCTGACCGGACAAGGAAACTTGTTTGGATACCACCCTTAATTTGTTGCGATTTTTAGCAGAAAAGGGTTGCAAGGTTAATAAGAACAAATTACAAATGTGTCAGGAAAAAGTTATCTTTTTGGGACATTGTATATCACAGGGTACAAGACATCTCACTGAAGAGAGGGTTCAAGTGATAAAGGGGATGTTACCCCCAAGGAATTTCAAACAATTGTGTATGTTTTTAGGTATTGTGTCATATTGTAGACAATGGATACCACACGCTAGCGCTTTGATGCAGCCATTATACGATTGTTTGAAAATTGTACCGTGAAGCAGGAGGCGGAGCCTAGCGGAGCAGACTTGCATTGTTAGAGCTCCACACCGCTGAGGAGAGAAGAGAAGGACAAAGCGGAGCCTGCAGGCTCAAAAGGTATCCATTTGAACCTTTTTGCCTCAGGGAACAAACTGTGAAAGTTTGGGCAGGAAATATGGTACTGGGAGGAAACCGTGGCAGAAATAAAAATCACCTCACAAAGAGCTCACAGGCACTCACTGCAGCTGAAGCAGCTCCAGTCACCTCACAAGATACAGCATCAGGGTGCTCTCACAGACAGAAAATGTCACAGCAAGACTCTCCATTTGAGTCAGATACAGAACAAATGCTCTCACAAACTTCTCCACAAGCCTCCTCAGTATCCCCAGTAATATTATTACAATTTGAAAAGATGCTTCATAAGGCTTTAAAACAAACCTCAGACCAAATAACAAAAAGCCTAACCAAAGAAATAAGAGAGCTGGGAAACCGCACCGCAGCCTTAGAAATAAAAATGGATGAAATTGAAATTACAACCCAAGAAAATATAACAGAATTGGAACAATTAAAAAAAGAGAATTTAATACTTCAAACTAAGCTCGAAGATTACGAAAATAGAGCCAGACGTTCAAACTTGCGCATAAGGGGAATACCTGAAACTGTGACAGACCTGCAATCTACTATTACTGCTCTATTACAAGAACTAAAGCCAGATATCCCTATTGAACGTTTAGAACTGGACAGAGTACACAGAGCCCTCACAGCCAAAAAGAAAGATGGACCCCCACGTGATATAATCACAAAATTTCATTATTACAGAACGAAAGAACAAATACTAATTGCTGCAAGAGAAAAAAAGGAACTTAATTTTCAAGGACACAATTATCAAATTTTTGCTGACCTATCCCAACTTATTATTACTAAAAGACGATCCATGAAACCCCAACTAATGGAACTGCAACGCCAAAACATTATGTATCAATGGGGCTTCCCCTTTTCAGTCAGATTTAACTACCAAGGTACAATTTACAGAAGCAGATCAGCAGATGAACTACAACAAACCCTTTTAAGATTAAATCTGACAGAACCCACAAGCAGCAACACTCCCACACGCAGAAGAATGGCGTCATCTTCACCTTCAGGCAACACCCAGAAAATTTCAGAACAAAATGGGAATCATCATTCTCACAAAAGAGGCCGTTATGCCACATCATCCATGGACCAAGAAGATTCAATGGACTGACATCCTAATTCCTGATATCTCTTCATTTATTATACTAAGAGATGGTTCTCTATAAAAAACCTATATTTATAACTGAATGTAACTGCATTCTGATAGTCACACACTGTGTGGGATCATGTTACATTCCAGTTATATTTCTAATTACTTCTGATTCATATAGCCTTAGAATATAAAAGTGAAATAAGGAAATTCTTGTTCAGTTATATATTATCAGGTAATAACAATAGATTTATTACTTTTTAGGACAAATATGTTCAATAATCCAGAAGTAATGGAAGCTTTTTCTTTCTTTTCTTAAAACAAATATATTATTACCTAACTAGTTCCTAGAATTATGTTTTTGTTTATTCTAATCTGAAGCAATACAACCTCAATTTTATGAGTTAACATATCTAAACAGTTACATATGAATAAAATATGTAATTGTTTAATCTAAAAGGGTTAAAATCCCAAAATAATTCAAACTATCTTCATCAATACCAAAGTTATTAATAGTACCTTTCTAACTGAATTATTTAGCTTAGGGCAAGACTAACCATATACAACCACCCTGGAATAAATAATTTCAACAAAAACTATATTCTGCACTCCAATTAATGAAACATCATTTTGATGTCTTTTGACATAGCACTTCTCTCCTGTAAGCGGAAGATCCGTGTACCCCCATTAGCCCTCCTCATTCTCCCAACCATATTATGTGGGAGTGTGACAAAGGCACTTATTCCCCTGAGAGAGATATTTATTCTCTTTCACGGGTAAATTGTGATTACTTGCAAAAAATAATTTATACAATGTATCATCTAATCTCATATGTTTTTTGTTTACTCTTTACTCCAGAATTCACTGGTTTCTTTTCTATCTATTCATCTCTTCAGTCCACACAGGTTGATCTGCGCAGTCAGCTCTGCATAACAAAAAGTAAGTCAAAACTATTTGATCTATTGCCATGGCACCACTGAATATACTTTCCCTGAATGTTCAGGGAATAAATGTCCCTCAAAAAAGGACCAAAGCCTTCCGTACTTTCCATAACAAGAAGGCTCACATAGTATGCCTCCAAGAAACACACTTCACCAAAGATTCTACTCCAAAATATATTTCTCCTTTTTATCAACAAATTTACACGGCTTCTGCCTGTACCAAGCAAAGGGGAACTCTAATTGCATTTCACCGATCCACACCATTCACCTTATCATCAGAAATTAAAGACCCAGAAGGTAGATACCTGATACTCATGGGTTATATAATGGATACAGCAATCACGGTGATTTCCTACTACGCTCCTAACAAACAACCTACACCATTCCTCTCACATATATTACAAGTAATTAATACACACAAAATAGGAACAGTGATAATGTGTGGGGATTCGAACCAGGTCCTCCTCCCATTTCTAGATAAATCACCTTTTACACCATCCAAAATAACCTCTAGATTACCTTTTTCTCAACTTCTTTCCAAATACAATCTGGTAGATTCATGGAGAGAAAGTAACCCAATGAAAAAGAAATTCACTTATTTCTCGCACCCTCATCAAACCTTCACCAGAATAGATCATATTTTTCTAACAATAGGAATGATACCAGAAATTATTGCATCAGATATAATTCTGATTCCGTGGTCTGACCATAATGCAGTATACACTACTATAGCCTCAGCCATACCAAAAGCGCATGACCCAACGTGGTACTTACCGGACATAATGCTCAAACACCCACTACATCAGATGGCCATTGAACAAGCTTTAAAGGAATACATATCAATTAATAATACAACAGACATCTCCCCAATAACACTGTGGGAAGCTCATAAGCCTGTCTTGCGTGGTACAATACAAAGACAAATGGCACTATTTAAACGGGAACGCAAAAATCTAGCAAAAAAACTAGAACTCAATTTTAATGCAGCCTACATATCATTTCAAGATAATCCATCTCAGAGTACAAAATCTCATCTGGAAAAATCTAGATTGGAATACGATCTATTTCTCACTGAGTCAGTTGATAAATCCCTCAAACGCTCCAAACACAATTTCTACATGAATACAAACAAACCAGGTACATATTTGGCTCGGGCATTAAATTCAACTAACAAATCTTTCAAACCAATACGTTTGAAATTATCAAAAAAATTTTACACTTGTAATCCAGTTAAAATAGTCCATAAATTTCACTCACATCTCGCAACTTTATACAAGACAAACAATGAATTTAATCCTACAGAAGCTGAATCCTTCTTCTCAAAAATAACCTTACCTGAGTTATCTCAGAATCAAAAAAGCAGTTTGGATGAGCCTATAACTATAGATGAAGTTGCTAACGCCATAAAAGACCTAAAACTTAACAAAAGACCAGGCCCAGACGGCTACTCGGCTTTATACTATAAAACATTCTCAGAAATACTCTCTCCCATTCTCACTGAAACTTTTAACAAACTTCTAGATGGACATTCTTTTCGGCAAGAAACACTAATGGCAATTGTTTGTATGATCCCAAAACCCCTTTCTGATGATACTTCCTGTGTGAATTATCGGCCTATCTCTCTGTTAAACCTCGATATTAAATTATTAGCAAAAATAATAGCAAAACGCCTCAAAAGCATTATAGGAAAATTAATACATAGAGATCAAGTAGGCTTCATGCCAAATAGACAGGCAGGCGATAATATACGCAGGGCAGTGTTATTGGCACATATTGCTAAAAAACGGAAAATCCCTTTATGTTTTCTATCTCTCGATATTAAGAGGGCATTTGACACAGTATCCTGGCAATATATGCAATATTCATTACAAAAATGGGGTTTTGGACCCCACTTTTTAACATGGATCAAAGCATTATATAATAAACCCAAAGCCTATATAAAATATGCTGGATACAAATCTGAAGCCTTTAATATCGAAAGAGGTACCCGACAGGGTTGCCCATTATCTCCCTTATTATTTGCCCTTATACTCGAACCCATGGCCCAGTACATCAGAACAAACCAAACTATAACTGGCATTGAAGTAGGAGGTATTACACACAAATTATGTATATTTGCAGACGATATATTACTTTTTCTATCATCACCACAGGTCTCTGGTCCTAACTTAATACCAGCTCTTGATGGATTTGCAGCCCTATCTGGCCTTATGATTAATCCTAAGAAATGCCTAGTGCTTAATATTTCACTCACAAACATGGAATTGATCCCGGCTAGGGCTGCACTCCCATTCACATGGGCAGAAAAATCAATCCCATATCTTGGAATTCATTTAACAGCATCTCATTCTGACTTATTCTCAACCAATTATCCTTCTGTATTAAGACAGATCACAAATCTAATAAAACAATGGTCGCAACTTCCTTTATCCTGGATAGGGAAGATTAATGCAATCAAAATGACTATTCTACCCAAATTGCTTTATCTATTCAGAGTCCTCCCTATTCCAATTCCTTCCTATTTTTTGAGAATAGTACAAAAAAGAGCAACTTCGTTTATATGGGGCTCTTCTAAACCACGTATACCTATACACACACTACATCTTCCCAAAAATAAAGGAGGCCTGGGATACCCTAATTTTACTAACTACTACAGAGCAGCACATTTGGCCAGTCTGTCCAAATACCATGCAAAACAGGAAATCCCATTATGGGTATTTATAGAGGCTTCAGAAAATGACCCTCTATTAATATCAAATTTATTATGGCTTGATCCTAAAGACCGCTTTAAAATTCATAATCCCATAACTAAACACTTCTTATCTCTCTGGGATAAACTAAAAACCAAATATCAGTTACAATCTCCACACAATCCTCTCCTTTCTTTTATCAGAAATCCGGCCTTTTATCCGGCATGGATCTACCCAAATTCTTTTAAAGCTTGGACAACATCAGGCATTCAGACACTAAATGACTTCATAGCATCTAAATCATTCCTTTCATTCCCATCGCTTAGAGAAAAATATGATCTACCAAACTCTGAGATATTTAGATATCTCCAAATCAAAAATTTCTATACACCATTCCTAAAGGGGGATACACCATTATCCCAATTATCCATTTTTGAATCAATCTGTACAAAAGATCCATTTGCTAAAGGTACAATTTCATCACTTTATAATCAATTATATGGAGTAGCAAATCTTAATAGACCCTCTTACGTTCAGAGGTGGGAGGAGGACCTGGGACGAACTTTAGAAGACACGGACTGGTCTAACATATGGCTCACATCTAAGTCATCTTCACCCAACATCTTAGCACTGGAGACAAATTATAAAGTCCTAACTCGCTGGTACCTTGTACCCGCTAGAGTGGCAAAATATTCACCTAATACCTCAACTCTTTGTTTTCGAGGATGCCCAGAAATAGGCACATATTTACACATATGGTGGACGTGCCCAGTAATCCAAACCTTCTGGAAGGAAGTCTTCGTGATTGCATCTAAAATATTTTAAAAAATAATACAACCAGATCCATATTTAACTTTACTTAATCTAAAACCGGAATGGTTAACACTCTCTCAATTCAAACTTATGATCCAACTAATAACGGCTGCAAAACAAACAGTGGCCAAGGCATGGAAATCTCCTACATTGGTACCTGCAGAAACAATTCACAGAATGAATAATACAATGTCCCATGCTAAGATGGTAGCCATCGATCAAAATCAAATTCCAAAATTTGAAAAACTTTGGCATCCTTGGATAAAACAACAGTTCCTGTCAAACTTCAATGACTCTGTCCTGTTGCCATGGTAACAGATTAAATGACTTACAGAGACACCCATTCTAAGGCTTCAAAGAGAACTAAAAAGAATAATAAACTGACGAGCGGGACAACCTTGTGGACCATACCTCTACCTTTCAACCCTTTTTCTTCTTTCTCTTTCCTTTTCTCCACCTTACGATTAAAGCTCATTATCAGAATTTATTTGACCTATATACACTCTACTTGTAAACAATATGTATAGTAGGTATAAATCATTTAAATACCTACAAAAGTAACTAAGGAAATGATATATATCTTTAATTTAGGTTTACGTGAACCCAATGTTTAATATTTGAAATTTCATGATATTTACCTATATAAACCCTACTGTAAAACAATGAGCTTACTTTATAGATCCTTGTAAACTTACTTTATGTATCTTTATAACATTGTATACTCAATAAACTTCTTTTGACAAGGAAAATTGTACCGTATGTGCTTACAGAAGTAGCTTATGAGTCGTTTGTCACTTTGAAAAAGCTATTGATTTCTGCCCCGGCTATTGGTATCCCAAGACATTTAATCTGTACGTTGCCGAGATCACTGGACACGCCACAGGTGTTTTGACACAGGCACATGGAAAACAAAGACCAGTCGCTTACTTTTCAGCAGCACTAGATCCAGTGTCCAGAGGTTCACCATCCTGTGTACGGGCGGTAGCTGCAGTGTCAATCATCATTGATAAATCATCAGAGATTGTCCTAGACAATCCAGTTGTAGTACACACCACACATGACATACATGCAATCTTGTCTCAAGTTCAGCCCAAACACATTTCAATGGCCAGACAACTGAGGTTACAGTGTACTTTACTCTTACCTCCAAATGTCACTTTTCAGCGCTGTACAACTTTAAATTTGGCCACCTTTTTGCCTCTTCAGTCACCAGATTTGGCAAGGGGGAATAATAGTGCTAATAAGGAAGGAGATGAGGAAACTGACACCCTTCTGTTTAAAGAGATAGATGAGCACGATTGTTTTCAGCTCATGGAGCAGGAGACAATGGGATTCCCACATGTTACAGATACACCAATCTTAAACGCTGAGCACACTTTGTACATAGATGGCAGTAGGTTTGTTGATGACAAGGGTAAATATCACACAGGGTATGCTGTAGTGACTGATACACAGGTGATTGAAGCACAGCCCTTACCAGCCCACATGTCAGCACAGGAAGCAGAATTAAAGGCTTTAGAACAAGCCCTAGAATACTTAAAAGGACGAGAAGGGAATATTTACACTGACTCTGCCTATGCTTATGGTGTAGCGCACGATTATGGCCACATATGGAGGGCTAGAGGTTATCTGACAGCAGCAGGTACACCTGTAAAACATGGAGAAGGGATTAAGAGAGTCCTGAACAATCTTCAAAAGGTTAAACGAGTGGCCATTATGAAGATAGCGGCACATACGAGCGCAAAAACAATTGAGGCAAAAGGAAATGCATTTGCAGATTTGACTGCAAAACAGGCAGCTCTAGGGGAAGGAAGCTCTGAGACCTTAGCAGCAGTAGAGGTGAGTATCTCAGAACCAACATGGCAGCAGCTGAGCAAATTACAGGAGCAAGCAGGGGAGAGCGAGAAAGATAAGTGGGCAAGGATGGGAGCAGCACCAGACTTTGACAATGTATGGAGGGAAGGAGGCAAAGTATGCCTACCTGCCTCTCTGTACCCAGCAATGGCAGCGGCAGTTCACCTACCCACACATGTCAGTTCCAATTCCATGTATAGGATTGTGAACCAAGGATGGCTCGCCCCTGGATTCAGTAGTACTGCGAGAAACTACTGTGCAGCCTGCCAAATCTGTCTCCTGAATAACCCAGGACAGAGAGTAAAAACCCCGCGAAAACACCAGGTCCGGGCCCAATACCCCTTCCAGAGACTGCAAATTGACTACATACAAATGCCTAAGTGCGGCCCCTTTGAATTTGTCCTCGTGTGTATCGATTTATTTTCAGGTTGGCCTGAAAGCTATCCAGTAAAATCAGCTACAGCAAAAGCCACAGCTAAGAAACTGATCACTGAGTTAATACCTAGGTTTGGTCTTCCTGAAACCATAGAATCAGATAGGGGGACACACTTTACAGGAGAAATCATGCAGAATGTGATGACCATGTTAGGGGTTCAACAAAGTTTCCACACCCCTTACCTCCCACAGAGTTCGGGATCAGTGGAAAGAGTAAATGGGACAATAAAGTTGAAAATACAAAAAGCCATGCAAGAGTTAAACAAGCCATGGCCAGAATGCTTGCCTTTGGCTTTGTTCTCCATAAGATATACTCCAACAGGGAAAACAGGATTGTCCCCATATGAAATACTTTTTGGGAGTGCACCTAGATTAGGTCTATACTTTCCACAGAGTATGCAATTGCAATGTGATAGTTTGACTGCATATGTAATACAATTACAACAACGTCTAACTAAGATCCACAAAAGTGTGTATTCTTCTCTTCCAGACCCTAATTCAATAGCAGGTACACATACTCTGCTACCAGGGGATTATGTATATGTAAAGAAACACACCAGAAAGACATTGGAGCCGAGGTTTGAAGGTCCTTATCAAGTGCTTCTGACCACGGCCACTTCAGTAAAGCTGGAAGGAAAACCTACCTGGATACACGCATCACATTGCAAGAAACAACCCGAGAAAACAACATGATGAAATATCTACTTACGTATTGTTTGTTGCAGATTGTTGTTTTGCAAATATATGCATGGACTCCTGGTATTAATGTAATTGAGGTAGAGGAAACAGCCAATTTACAATGGGTTATAGACGATCCTAATTTAGCGAATGTTTCAGGATATACAATGAATGAGTACATAGTAGTGGGTAATTTCACAGTCAAAGGACATAGGAAGCCGTTGCACATTGATGAAAACATAGGATGGATAAGGGCAGACCCATCATCAAAGGTAGATATAACGTTTCAATTAAACACTAATATGGGATTCCCTTTTAATTACACCAGAAACCATAGATGTCAAAAATTAAAACCCTCTTAGATATGGAGACATGCCCAAAAACAAGTCTTGGGCCAAATGTATCAAATACTGGTAACAGTGTCAGAGGGAGGAAATGTATCCGAAGATATGTTCAATCTGACGGACATTAGGGGGGTTAATCAATCAAGTACCTTTCTCTGTGCCTCCTGGTGGAGAGAAAACAGAACGGACGGGTGGTACTGGAATGCACAATCCTATGGGTTCCATATACAAATGGAGGAAGAAGTAGTTCCCACATTTGAATCATCAATGCTAACACCCGTGCCCCACACTTGTATCAATGTATCAGTATCACAACAAAAGACAAAAATCAAATTTAATGTAACTTTCCCTGAAATTCCAAAATGTAGGTACAGACGAGCATGGTATGACACTTTACTGGGACTATCAGGTACAGGGATGGGAGTTCTAAACTCGATAGAAATAGAAGAAATGAATAAAAGATGGAAACATGCAGGAGGACATATAGCAGATAGTCTTACAATTACAAGTAAATGGCTACCCACAGCTTTTGAAACCCAACTTAAAGAAATACCCTTAATACAGTTTATAGGGGGGATTAATAAATTATACAATAACAAGTGAACTCGGGCTGTGGAATCAGACTCAACAATTCATAAATTTTATACAAATAAACCGGGCTAGAACCGAGCTACAATTAGGAAATTATCACACCTGGATGAAATACTTCAAGGGACTAGATAATGATGGCGTATGGTTCCAAGTAGAAGGGAATGAAATAGAATGTGAAGATGGGTGGTGTACGGGCAGGTTTGAGGCTTACAGGGTGGAGGAGATAGTAGAAATGTGCAAATTAGTGGTAATGCCCCTCATCATAAAAAAATGAGTTCTGGTATCCTGAAATCTATGGAAAGTATGTAGATAAGCAAAACAGTATGAACCTTGCCTGTTAAACTATCAGACTAGTATATGCAGGCTCCAGAGAACACCGGTGAATGAAAGTAATAGATTTATTGAAATAGGACCCCAGCACATATGTATTATTACAAGTAGTAACTATACCATGTCAGCATTAAATAGATCAGCTCCCTTTTCAGGATGTATTAAGAATATAAAGTTACTAAAGTGGGCTAATGATACATACCTCTTCGAGCCAGATGCAGAAAAAGTATTCTCCTCAATTTATAAAGTATCCAATCTTACTGATACTACACCCTTCGTCATTTCATTAGATCCACTAAGAGAGGTTCTGGAGCAATCAGAAATTTTGAGGCAGTATATTGAAACCCTTGAACACACGTTGCAGAATAATCTTATATCCGCTGTAATAGACAAAGGCAGACTCGTACATCTATCCTCCCAGATACAACATGACATAACTCCACAATGGTACGATATTTTTAATGGTATGTCTCCCATGGCAACTAGCATATTCAGTTGGTTATTCAGTCCTATGGTAATTATAATATTAACATTAATGATACTCACTGTCACCAAAATATGTATATATCGAAGAATACAGAAAAAGATAAAAAGAATAGAAAGGGGCTATTAAGGTAAATTGACATCACCCATCTCCCATAAACTCCTCTTCTTGAATTTAAGATGTAAGCAACACCTGGAGGGATGGGATTTTCCCCTCTGACAACCCGCGGTCAGGGATAGTACTCTAGGAAAAGCTGACTAGAACTTGTTCATGAGGACACAGGGGGAGGGAGAGGATGATGTCAAAGGGGGAAATTGATAGGGTTGAAATAATGATTTAGAGTTCTACTTAAATTGTTTGTGCCTTTTCATTTATCAATCTGTATCTAGATGGAATTTGGAACTGCTGAATAATCATTACATGATTGCTGATAAGAAACTTTTTGTACCTTAACCTCATATGGTAATGCCGATAAGATTACTGCTTGTAGAGCTGCCTATAAAAGGCCTTTGAAAGAAGTAAAGGGCGCGGTCCTCTTTTGCTCCGTACTGTGACACAGATATATCTGACTCCGTGTCATTATTCTTATAGAAGCAATAATTTGACAAAGCAATATAAACTTAAAGCAACTTATTTAAGAGTTGCCCCTAACAGAATGAAACAACTAAATGAAATGTAAATGCATTGATGGTGGCACAAATCGATATGCTGTGACTGCGACAAGCTACGAGTCGAACTGTGGGGTCTGGCATGAAACGAGACCCGGACTGTTGTGGGCCTAACGAATTGAATTGATACCTTACGAATGCTCAAGATTTGAATCTTAAGTGCGGTGTAGCAACAACGAAATGAATGAAATATTTGCCTTGATCACAAAATGAATGATATTTCTTGCCATGACAGAGGTCTGGCTCGGTCATGCCGCGACTGCGACTGACAACAAACTGGACTCTGGAGCATGTACTGAAATGAGGCAACAGAAAACATTGGTGCACAAAGGGATGAATCGGTGCATCTTTAGATGCGACTGGACTCGAATCGGAGCGCAGTACGTAACCATGAAATGACTGAAATGTTTCACCCTGACTGAGGCACAAATCAATTGTGCCGCCACTGTGACTGACAATGAACCGAGCTCTGGTACAGGTATAGGATAAGCCGAAACAACAGGGGCACGTCGTAACGAATCGGTGCATCTCGGATGCGACTAGATTCGCAACGGTGGTGCGATATGTGGGAGTGAAATTAATGGTATTTAATTCCCATGACAGAGATGCGGATTGGTCACCCGGCATCTGTGACTAACCACGATCCGGACTCTGGAGCATGTACTGGAATGAGGCCGAGCCCTGGGGCACACCGTAACGAATCGGTGCATCATAGATGCAACTGGATTCGAACCGGAGCGCGGTAAGTGACAGTGGAGTAGTTTGCTTGCCATGACAGAGGCATGAATCGATCATCCCGCTGTTGCGACTGACTACGATTCGGACTCTGGAGCATGTACCGACATGTGGCAAATACCTGGGTCACGCTGAAATGAATCAGTGAGTTTTTTGATGCAACGGGATTCGTATCAGAGCGTGATATGTGACAGTGAAATGCTGGCCATGACAGAGATATGAATCGGTGAGTCGTGAGGAGCGACTAACAACAAATCTGACTCTGGAGCATGTACTGAAATGAGGCCGTAAGCAACTGGGGCACACCGGAGCAAATCGGTACATCTTTTGATGCTGCTGGATTTGAATCAGAGCGCTGTACGTGACTGAAATGAACAAAATGATTTGAAATGGTTTGAAATGTTCGAAATGCTTAGAAATGAGAAATGATTTAGTATCGAACTGATACGAATTTTTAGAAATTTGCGACTTACGAATCACAACGGTTTGTCTAATGAAGCATGGTAACAATTGTTTAGACAAGCCTAAATGAAGCGACGTCTACGTCGTGGTGGTTTACAAATAACGAAAAATAGCTAACATAACAATAGTGCGAGTAGTATGCGTTGTGGTTACGTTGTGACATTGTGAGTGACTCGTAAGTTTGATATCATGGTTTAGTGACATGATATCTAACAATGCGTGAAAACAAAACGTCATTCGGAACTCTACCTGCGACAGCCGAGCCAGACGCATAGTACGAAAATACGAATCGGTAATGAGGACCTCGAAACTCTCGAGCACGGTAATTTTGCGAATGCGGGAACTTGCATGACAAGAACTCACGGACGCTGGTTTTTGAGTAGTTGGCCTAGTGACGTATATCGCGCACAGGAAACCGACAAGTACCACAGGCGAGTGGGCTGGTTAAATACCCCCCGGGCTCCTCCCATAAATTCAGGCCACCATACTGGCCTTCCTACATATGAAATACACTGCAGCTAACTGAATAACCTGCCTGCCAGAAGTATATTAGAAACAGTGAGTTCACCAGGAACGGACTGCAGTGAGATCTACCTAAACTGTATGCAGTGGATATATATCTATATATCTATATAGATATATATAGTTATATATATCTATATAGATATATAGATATATCTATATATAGAGATAGATATAGATATATCTATATATATACTCACAGCACCCCATATTGACAGAAAAACACAGAATTGTTGACATTTTTGCGGATTTATTAAAAAAGAAAAACTGAATTATCACATGGTCCTAAGTATTCAGACCCTTTGCTGTGACACTCATATATTTAACTCAGGTGCTTTCCATTTCTTCTGATCATCCTTGAGATGGTTCAACACCTTCATTTGAGTCCAGCTGTGTTTGATTATACTGATTGGACTTGATTAGGAAAGCCACACACCTGTCTATATAAGACCTTACAGCTCACAGTGCATGTCAGGGCAAATGGGAATCATGAGGTCAAAAGAACTGCCTGAAGAGCTCAGAGACAGAATTTTGGCAAGTCACAGATCTGGCCAAGGTTACAAAAGAAATTCTGCTGCACTTAAGGTTCCTAAGAGCACAGTGGCCTCCATAATCCTTAAATGAAAGATGTTTGGGATGACCAGAACCCTTCCTGGAGCTGGCCGTCCGGCCAAACTGAGCTATCGGGGGAGAAGAGCCTTGGTGAGAGAGGTAAAGAAGAACCCAAAGATCACTCTGGCTGAGCTCAAGAGATGCAGTCAGGAGATGGGAGAAAGTTGTAGAAATCAACCATCACTGCAGCCCTCCACCAGTCGGGGCTTTATGGCAGAGTGGCCCGACGGAAGCCTCTCCTCAGTGCAAGACACATGAAAGCCTGCATGGAGTTTGCTAAAAAAACACCTGAAGGACTCCAAGATGGTGAGAAATAAGATTCTGTGGTCTGATGAGACCAAGATAGAACTTTTTGGCCTTAATTCTAAGTGGTATGTGTGGAGAAAACCAGGCACTGCTCATCACCTGTCTAATACAGTCCCAACAGTGAAGCATGGTGGTGGCAGCATCATGCTGTGGGGGTGTTTTTCAGCTGCAGGGACAGGACGACTGGTTGCAATTGAGGGAAAGATGAATGTGGCCAAGTACAGGGATATCCTAGACGAAAACCTTCTCCAGAGTGCTCAGGACGTCAGACTGGGCCCAAGATTTACCTTCCAACAAGACAATGATCCTAAGCACACAGCTAAAATAATGAAGGAGTGGCTTCACAACAACTCTGTGACTGTTCTTGAATGGCCCAGCCAGAGCCCTGACTTAAACCCAATTGAGCATCTCTGGAGAGACCTAAAAATGGCTGTCCACCAATGTTTACCATCAAACCTGACAGAACTGGAGAGGATCTGCAAGGAGGAATGGCAAAGGATCCCCAAATTGAAGTGTGAAAAACTTGTTGCATCTTTCCCCAAAAGACTCATGGCTGTATTAGATAAAAAGGGTACTTCTACTAAATACTGAGCAAAGGGTCTGAATACTTAGGACCATGGGGTATTTCAGTTTTCCTTTTTTAATAAATCTGCAAAAATGTCAACAACTCTGTGTTTTTCTGTCTATATTTGGTGCTGTGTGTACATTAATGAGGAAAAAAAAATTACTTTAATGATTTTAGCAAATGGCTGCATTATAACAAAGAGTGAAAAATTTAAGGGGGTCTGAATACTTTCCGTCCCCACTGTATATACTAGACTGACTATATATATATATGAAATACACTGCAGCTAACTGAATCAACTGCCTTCCAGAAGTATAGTAGAAACAGTACACCACCAGGAATGGACCGCAGTGAGATCTAGCTAAACTGTATGCAGTGGCTATACAAATATACTAGACTGACTGCATATATATATATATATGAAATACACTGCAGCTAACTGAATAACCTGCGTGCCAGAAGTATAGTAGAAACAGTACACCACCAGGAACGGACCGCAGTGTGATCTGTGTGACAGACCTAGCCGGGACAGAGGCTGTTGGAGAGGACTGAATGCAAGCCTCTTGCCTTTTGATTATGGGCCCTGGATTTTCAATGGAACAATACTCTTTGTGAGGTGAATTAGAAATCCAGTCTGAACTGTACTAATCGGACTCAGTCGCGTATATATGTATATATTGTATGTTGTTTGATTCTGTTGGGGACTCCTTGCTGTGGTCATTTGGGATGTGTGTCCCTAAGAGGGAGGGGGGATTCCTCCAGCAGCCCCCTGCTGATAAGACTGATTCATACTGTTGGGACACATACTGTGAGGAGAAGCTGGTGTCATCAACTCCACTCACCTGTCTGATGTCAGCTATAATGTGTTTAATGTAAATGAGTTTAGTCTGGCTTACCACAGGTTCTAAGGGTATTCAACTTATTGTTATTTGTTCTAATTAACCCTGTGTTGATGTTTATGGTAATGTGTGTTGAATAGTCAATGAGCTGATCACATTGTCCTCTATACAATGTAGGAGACTGGCCAACACCTATTGGAGCTTCTGCTATTGTGAGAAAATATCCTGTGGTTGTACTTATGATAATTAACTCTGTTACTGTGTAAAGCTCGGTGCCCACAAGTCTGTGTCCTACAGGTCATGTCTCTGAGTCATCTGGTCTGGCTAAAAGGATTAGTTAATTAGCTCATGTTAATTACGTTAGGTTTTAGTCATTCTGCTGTGTATATATTTGTGTGAGATCTCAAATAAAGAGTCAGTCCATGTTAGCAACAAGCAAGTGTCACCTTGTTTTGTGCTCAGAGAGGTGGGAATATCTGATAATTGTATCCAGACTACAAGGAAGTGGTATACTGACGGAAGCACTCAAGCAGAGTTTGGGACGTTCCGTGACAATCTGGTTAAACTGTATGCGGTAGATATACATATATACTAGACTGACTGTATATATATGAAATAAACTGCAGCTAACTGATTCACCTGCCTGCCAGAAGTATAGTAGAAACAGTGAGTTCACAAGGAACGGACTGCAGTGAGATCTAGCTAAACATTATGCAGTGGAAATATATACGACTGACTATGTATGACTATATATGAAATACACGGCAGCTAACTGAATTACCTACCTGTCAGAAGTATAATAGAAACAGTACACCACCAGGAACGGACCGCAGTGAGATCTAGCTAAAATGTATGCAGTGGATATATATATATATATATATTGGGGCAAAAAAGTATTAGTCAGCCACCACTTGTGCAAGTTATCCCACTTAAAAAGATGAGAGAGGCCTGTAATTGTCATCATAGGTATACCTCAACTATGAGAGACAAAATGTGGAAATGTGGAAACAAATCCAGACAATCACATTGTCTGATTTTTGAAAGAATTTGCCAATTATGGTGGAAAATAAGTATTTGGTCAATATCAAAAGTTCATCTCAATACTTTGTTATATATTCTTTGTTGGCAATGACAGAGGTCAAATGTTTTCTGTAAGTCTTCACAAGGTTGTCACACACTGTTGCTGGTATGTTGGCCCATTCCTCCATGCAGATATCCTCTAGATCAAGAGCCGCAGAGAAGAGCCGAGGACCGGCTCTGTGTATTTCAGCACCAGCGGCGCCATTTTCAAATCGTGGTCGGCGATATATAAATATATACTAGACTGAGAATATATATATATATATATATATATATATATATATATATATATGAAATACACTGCAGCTAACTGAATAACCTGCCAGAAATATAGTAGAAACAGTACACCAGGAACGGATGGCAGTGAGATCTAGCTAAACTGTATGCAGTGGATATATAGATCTATATACTAGACTGACTGTATATAAATATATGAAATACACTGCAGCTAACTGAATCACCTGCCTGCCAAAAGTATAGTAGAAACAGTTCAACACCAGGAACAGACCGCAGTGAGATCTAGCTAAACTATATGCAGTGGATATATATATATATATATATATATATATATATATATATATATATACTAGACTAGACTGAGGGTATATATATATATATATATATATATATATATATATATATATATATATATATATATATATATATATATATATATATATATATATATATATGAAATACACTGCAGCTAACTGAATAACCTGCCTGACAGAAGTATAGTAGAAACAGTGAGTACACCAGGAAAGGACGGCAGTGAGATCTAGCTAAACTGTATGCGATGGATATACATATATACTAGACTGACTGTATATATATATGAAATACACTGCAGCTAATGAATCACCAGCCTGCCAGAAGTATAGTAGAAACAGTACACCACCAGGAACGGACCGCAGTTAGATCTAGCTAAAATGTATGCAGTGGATATATATATATATATATATATATATATATATATATATATATATATATATATATACTGTATTTATTGGCGTATAACACTCACTTTTTCACCATGAAAATCAGCTGCAAATAACGTGTGCGTGTTATACGCCAGTACTTCAATTTTAGCTTCCTCAGAGGGGGGGGGGTGGTGGGACGAGCACCATCAGATTACATACAGTGAGAATCTCCTGTTTACTTGGCGGCCTCTGTAATAGGAAGTCCCGTCTCCTGGGCCGCCATTGATCCACTGCTCTGTCTATCATAGGAGATTCTCACTGTGTGTAATCTGTCTGCGCTCGTCCCACCCCCTCCCTGTCCCCTCTAGGCTGCAGATGGGCATCGATCAGGCTGCATTGATGGCAATTGTGAGGCTGCTGCATTGATGGCAATGGTGAGGCTGCATTGTTGTGGACTGATGAAGCTGCATTGATGTGGACTGATGAGGCTGCATTGATGTGGACTGATGAAGCTGCATTGATGTGGACTGATGAAGCTGCATTGATGTGGACTGATGAGGCTGCAGATGGGCATTGATGGCAATGGTGAGGCTGCAGATGGGCACTGACCCTTATTTTGCTTCAAAGTTCCTTATTTAAAATTTAAGTTTTTTTCCTGAAACTTCCCTCTTAAAATGAATGTGCGTGTTATACGCCTGTGCGTGTTATACGCCGATAAATATGGTATATAGATATATCTCTATATATATAGATATAGAGATATATCTATATCTATATATATATATATATATATATTAGACTGACTGTATATATATGAAATACATTGCAGCTATCTGAATCACCGGCCTGCCAGGAGTATAGTAGAAACAGTACACCACCAGGAACAGACCGCAGGGAGATCTAGCTAAACTGTAAGCAGTGAATAAATAAATATACTAGACTGCAGCTAACTAAATCACCTGCTTGACAGAAGTATAGTAGAAACAGTGAGTACACCAGGAACGCACGGCAGTGAGATCTAGCTAAACTGTATGCAGTGGATATACACATATACTAGACTGACTGTATATATATGAAATACACTGTAGCTAACTGAATTACCTACCTGTCAGAAGTATAGTAGAAACAGTACACCACCAGAAACGGACCGCAGTGAGATCTAACTAAAATGTATGCAGTGGATATATAGATATAGATATACTAGACTGAGTGGATAGATAGACTAAACTGTATACAGTGGATATACATATATACTAGACTGACTGTATATTTATGAAATACACTGCAGCTAACTGAAACGCCTGCCTGCCAGAAGTATAGTAGAAACAATGAGTTCACAAGGACAGACGTAGTGAGATCTAGCTAAACTGTATGCAGTGGAAATATATATATATATATACTAGACTGACTGTATATATATATGAAATACACTGCAGCTTACTGAATCACCTGCCTGCCAGAAGTATAGTAGAAACAGTATGTCACGGAACGTCCCACACTCCGCTTGAGTGCATCCGTCATATACCACTTCCTCCCAGTTTGGATACAGATATCAGATATTCCATCCGCTCATAAGCACAAAACAAGGCGACACTTGTTTCACTGCTAACATGGACTGTTTTATTATTATAACCAGAATACAAGACTTTTTATACAGTAGAAGAGGAGGTTCCCCCCTCCTGCTCATATTACTCTAACAATACAACTGTAACCTAATTAACATGAGCTAGCTAACTAATCCTTTTAAGCAGCTGATGTGACTCTGTGCCCATCAGGATTTCATGACAGGTCAGACTTGTTGTCACCGAGCTTCACACAGTACATTAAACACAATAGCAGGAGCTAATTACAATTAACAATACAAACAACAATGAGTTGAATACTCTTAGAACCTGTGGTAAGCCAGACTAGACTCATTTACATTAAACACATTATAGCAGACATCAGACAGGTGAGTGGAGTTGATGACATTAGCATCTCCTCACAGTATGAGTCCCAACAGTATGACTCAGTCACCATTGCTAATATGGAAAATACAGGATCCCCAGAGTCTGCGTGTCCTGGGGGTCAAGGACCCGAAGCCAAAGTAACAATACCTCAAGGGTACCCCAAATGCCAGGGCCCGTAATCTGTAGGCAAGAGGCTCACATTCAGTCCCCTCCAAAAGCCTCTGTCCCGGGTGAGTCAGTCACACCGTACACCACCAGGAATGGACTGCAGTGAGATCTAGCTAAACTGTATGCAGTGGATATATATATATATATATATATATATATATATATATATATATATATATATATATATATATATATATATATATATATATATTAGGCTGACTGTATATATACAGTATATATATGAAATACACTGCAGCTAACTGAATCATCTGTCTGCCAGAAATATAGTAGAAATAGTACACCACCGGGGCGTGGCTTTCCGGCATCTGTAATGGCTGCTTAATACTTCTTCTCCGCTCTAATCCCAGCTAATAGCGGCTCCACAGCACTCCATTAACTATGAAAAACACCCGATCATCCCCTCCGTGGGTCACTCGGCATCTGGGCACAATGCTGAAGAGGAGAAAACAGCGGAATGTTCCTAACAAGCTGACAGACTTTTACTTAGATGGCACCGCCGGCTTTCACAGGAATGCAGCTGTACCGTCTCCTCACACTAACGGCGGCGGACCACAAAGCCCAGCCTTCCCATCATAGGCAAACTGTGAGTACTCTCCACCTCGCTCGCCCTCTTCTGCCTCCCCTGTGAAATCTAAGCCCAGGAGAGAAGATAACACTCCAGAACACAGCCTTAACCTGCCCTTCACTTTACCTCCCTCTGATGTCCAGCACCACTCAGCCATAGATAGCTTTCCTGCTTCAGATCAGCCCTTATCTGAGCTCACAATGAAAAACATGCTGATCTCACTTAAACAATCACTATACTCAGACCTCTCAGCTGCAGTATCCTCGCTGGCCACTGTTGTGCAGCAACAGGACCAGCGTCTCCAGCATGTTGAAAACAAAATGTCTGACCTCTTCACTGCCCATAATGATATGGTGGATGTATACACGGAACATGAAGATGAAATGCAGGCAATACATCTTAAGCTGGCAGACCTCGAAGATCATTCTCGCAGGAACAATATCAAATTCCGCAACATACCCGAATCGGTTCAACCACCCGAGTTGGTGTGATTCCTGCAATCCCTGATGCGAGCACTAGTGCCTGACCTCACTGACAGAGATCTGGAAATAGACAGGGCGCATAGGCTACCAAAACCGCCTCACCCCCCGGCGGAAAAACCCAGAGATGTACTGGCCTGAATACACTTCTTCAATGCAAAAGAAAAAGTGATGTTCACTGCAAAACAATCGCCTAACCTTCCTGATCCTTTCACAGCTATCGCACTATATACAGATCTCTGAATCGTAGGCAACTAGCCACGATTACTAAAGCCCTCCAGAACCACCACATACCATATAAATGGGGATTTCCCACCAAACTGCTGGTCACGTTTCAAAGCAAAACACATGTGGTGCGCACACTTCAAGCTGGCCACCAACTACTGAGGCTATGGCGCATTATCCCGGAGGATAGCCCAAGACCGCCTCTATCTCCTCCTGCCCAAATGGAAGCGGACTGGTCCCTCCAAGATGCATGATACCTTTGTTGGTGCATAAGTTCTCATATGCCACTCAGCCGGGTAATGGCGGTTTACTGTCTCTTTCAAGCCTATCCTTCCATCCACTGGCTTCACGTTCCTGGACGCCACTGGAGGAAAACCCCCCCTGGTTGGAAAGATCCAGCAGTAACTCTGCACATTGAACCCATATTGTTCACAGGCTCTCTCTTTTTACTACCCTCCCCACCCCATGCCAGCCTTCACCAAGCCTTCTGGACCTACTACGACGATCCATAGCTAACGACCTGACTGACCCATTCAACCCCGACCACACTATCATCGAATGAGCATTCCTAGCATATACCTGACCACACATAGCATTATCATCTTAGTATAAAGGGCCATAACCCACAGCCTTACCATGCCAATTAAACTGACCTCACTAAATGTGTGCCTAAACAGCCCACAAAAAAGGGCTAATCTGCAAAGAGAACTAACAAATCACAATGCGGACATTGTCTTTATACAGGAGACGCACTTTGCAGAATCCAAAACACCAAAGCTTAGGCTAAAAGGATACAAAACCACATATCTGGCTTCAGGGCTGAAGAAAAAGAACGGTGTACTGACGGCTATACGCTCCACCCTCCAGTTCCAACACCTTCACACTTATGCCGACCCAGCAAGGTCGCTACCTAATTCTCATATGTTCCATCGCTCAAACCACCTACACCCTAGTCAATATCTACGGCTCAAACTCCAGACAACTTCGCTTTCTAAGACGCCTCTTCAAGAAAGTCAACACCCTACGCCAAGGTAACTTAGTCTTGGGCAGTGACCTGAACATAATTGGCGACCCATCCATGGACACCTCCACCAACAAAGGCCACCCCTGATCAGCTCTGAATCCCCTACTCCATGACCTGGATCTCTTTGATGTATGGAGAGCGCAACATGGATCGGAACGTGACTATACATTCTTTTCTCACCCGCAGCTATCCTACTCACGCATTGACTCCTTCCTAGTAGACAAATGGACCCTCCAAAATGTCATGGACTCTGATATTGGTCTCATTACCTTGTCGGACCATGCCCCTATTTCGAACCCCCATGGCGATCTTCGACTGGGACCACCGAGAATATGGAGACCGGACACCTACCTATTAGAAGACCCTAACGTTCAACAAGAAATAGAGACTTAGCACCACTCCTTCTTTGAACTTAATGACCTGCCCGATACAGACAAATTTATACTCTGGTCAACCTACAAAGCTTACCTTCGTGGAATTTTCATAAAGCTAAGTAAAAAAGCGAGACGACAGAGGACCCAGCAGATTGATGAGGTTCTGTCTAACATTTCAGAAATTGAAAAACTAAACAAATCTTCCCCCTCCCAAACGCAATCTATTAAGCTCCTGGAGCTAAGACAAAAATTACGCACACTGCTGCTGCATAAATTTGAACATAACTTTAAATTCTCTAAGGCCAACTTTTATGCTTTAGGCAATAGAGCTGGATCACTACTAGCGAAACAAGTAAAAGTCCATCGCACAAAAGCCAAAATTCTCTCTTTCCGTCACCCTACTTCAAAGCAACTCTTAACCAACCCTCAGGAAATTGCAGATGCGTTTAGTGAATCCTACGCATCCCTCTATAACCTCAGGAATTATCCTCTCACTCCCAACCCACAGCTGAACAAATTTTTAGCTATCTAGACCCGATTAAATTACCTACAATCTCAGAGGCACAATTCAAAACTATCTCTAAACCATTCACCACTGAAGAAGTCTGCAAAGCAATAAAAGTCCTCCCTCTCCATAAAACCCCGGGAGAGGATGGCTTCTCTAACCTATTCTACAAAAAATTTGCCGACATCTTAGTCCCTAAACTAACTGACCTCTTCAACACTGCTGGTTCCTCTGGTTCTTTGCCTACAGATATGTTACGCTCACTTATATCCACCATTCCGAAACCTGGGAAAGACGCCTCTGTTGCCTCTAACTATAGGCAAATATCGCTCCTAAATACTGACATCAAACTGCTCGCCAAAGTTATTGCCAACAGACTGATGTTGTTTCTCCCAGAGCTGGTTCACCCAGACCAGGTTGGGTTTGTCCCAGGCAGACAGGCCCCTGATGCAACTAGAAGGGTGCTCAACCTCGTCCATCAGGCTGCGCAAAATCGAACACCTTCTCTGCTTCTATCCCTTGATGCAGAGAAGGCGTTTGATAGGGTACACTGGACGTTCCTCCAGGCAGTGCTGACAAAATTCGATATTACAGGATGGTTCCAAAGCGTGATCCTCTCCTTATACTCTAACCCATCAGCCACAGTGTTTACCAGGGGGACGATATCCGCTCCTTTTGAAATATCTAATGGTACACGACAGGGGTGCCCCCTCTCCCCACTTCTTTTTGCTCTACTAATGGAGCCCTTGGCCTCCAAAATTAGATCCGATCCCCTAATCTCAGGCATTCCATGTAATGGTACAGATCACAAAATTAGTTTATATGCGGACGACGTGGTTCTAATGGTCACTAACCCCATCCAGTCCCTACAGACAATACAAAACATCTTTCACCAATTCAGCTCTATCTCTTATTATAAACTAAATGCCACAAAATCCATGGTTCTCCCTGTACATCTCCCTCCTCAAATGGATACCCACCTAAAATCCACCACACCATACGTATGGGCAAATACATCTATTCCCTACCTAGGAATTCTGCTTACCCCCAACCTAAAACGATTAATCGGCTTGAACTTCCATATCTTCTCTCGAAATTTACCCACACTACTGAAATCTCTACGCTGCATAGGCCTCTCTACATTGGGGCGTATAGCTACCTTCAAAATGATAATATTGCCAAAACTTCTATATCTATTCCGAACACTCATCTTACCTGTTTCATCACTCCCTCCTGACCTCAATCCAAAGTCAAATAACTAAATTTATCTGGAACTCTAAACCACCTAGATGCGCTAGCTACATACTCACCAGGCCCTACAAGATAGGCAGGCCTGGATTGCCCCATATTGGCAACTACTACTAAGCCTCGATACTGGACCAACTGTACTATTGGTGGCATCCTACACCTGAAAAACAATGGTCCACCATTGAAGCCTCCTATCCCCAACCGGCTAATCTAACTGACTTCCTCTTACTATCGACGGCCGGATACTCCCCAACACCTAGATACACTAACCCTATGATATCTGTCTCCCTGCAAGCATGGAATAGACTTTTTACCGCGTACCCCCGTGACTCACCTAGTAAGACATTACCAATACTGCTAAAAGCCCTGTCCTCCTGCATTCCCGACTTGAACCTTTTCCAGTGGCACAAAGCTGGCATGCTGACCATCGGTGACATGATAAACCACAATTCACTACATTAATTTGCAGCTCTGCAAACTAAATTTAAACTCCCAAACTCAGAAGCTTACACGTATACTAGAATAACTCACTTCCTGAACACGACCAAACTACCCTCCACAGTAAACATTCCCTTACCAATATACCTACATTACTTCTCAAACCCATCTCCTAGCAAAGGTATCTCCCAGATATTCTCCTGCCTTAACGATACCAGACCCTGTTCTTAGGTGCACTCTTTAAATAAATGGGCTGAAGAACTGAATGTCCCTTTCACCCAAGCCCAGTGGCTAAGGGCCTTTACGGAAACCTTTCAGGCATCTCACTGTACCAACCACTGGGAATCCTACCAGAAAACCATCCACAGATGGTAACTCACACCCTACCGACTCTCAAAAATGTATCCCGGCCACCCTCCATCATGCTGGAGGAACTGTGGAAGTATAGGTTCCATCGCACATACCCTCTGGTTCTGCAAATCCCTTAGGTCCTTTTGAAACCAAGTATTCGATCTAATCTCCTCCATTACTGGGATGCCCTGCCACCCGTCCCCAGCTCTAGCCCTGCTACATATTGGCATAGACAAAATCCCACTCTCAGCTAGATGTATTATTATTCTCATACTCTATGCTGCCAAATTGAATATCACTAGATTTTGGAAAACTGCTAAAATTCCCTCCATCTCGCATACCATCGCTGACCTCAACTTTCAATGCGAAATGGAGAGAATAGTAGCTAGGAAAAACTCACAATTAAATAAATTCAAAGATATGTGGTCTTTTTGGTTACATCATCCAAAATGTACTGTTCAACTGTAATTATCCAGATGTGAACTACCTATTGATAAGTTTATTCTTTATCTCAAAACCTGCTGGTGCCCTTCTCCCTCCTCCTCCTATCCCCCCCCCCACCCCTAACCCCCCCCTTTTCCCCGTCTAGAACCTATTACTACTCGACACCCAACCTTTGTTCAAAATTTGACTGTTTTCATTTACCATAGTGTTAATTTACGAAAAGATAGTTTCTAGTCGGAACATCTGTAATTGTAACCACTGTTGTGGCTTTACCATGTATGTACCCATTTGAAACTGTTCGTCTCCTAGCCAGTCCTGGAGGCTGTGATCAGCTCACTCAATTAACAGGTTGAGTTCAGAATCAAACAAACCAATAATAGTCTCTACATACATCCTGGGAGATATTATAGACAAATATTACTGTCCCATTTTAGGTAGTCCAAGATATATTTTCTCACTCACCCTGTGCCAGGATAGCACAGGGTGACTTAGACATAAGAGGTGTATGGGGAGCTGAAACAAAGCATCCCCTACTTTCCAAGGGATTCTGAGTTCCACGGGCCCTCCCGTCACACATATATATATATATATATATATATATATATATATATATATATATATATATATATATATATATATGAAATACACTGCAGCTAACTGAATCACCTGCTTGCCAGAAATATAGTAGAAGCAGTGAGTACACCAGGAACAGACTGCATTGAGATCTAGCTAAGCTGTATGCATTGGCTATATATATATTATACAGACTGTATATATATGAAATACACTGCAGCTAACTGAGTCACCTGCCTGCCAGAAGTATAGTAGAAACAGTAGACCACCAGGAACGGACCGCAGTGAGATCTAGCAAAACTGTATGCAGTGGATATTTATATATACTAGACTATCTATCTATCTATCTATCTATCTATCTATCTATCTATCTATCTATCTATCTATCTATCTATCTATCTATCTATCTATCTCTCTCTCTCTCTCTCTCTATATATATATATATATATATATATATATATATATATATATATATATATATATATATATATATATATATATATATATATATATATATATATATATATATATATATATATATATATATATATATATATATATATATATATAATATATATATATTATATATATATATATATTTGAAATACACTGCAGCTAACTGAATTGCCTGCCAGACAGAAGTATAGTAGAAATAGTACACCACCAGGAACGGACTCCAGTGAGTCTGGCAGGCAGGTGATTCAGTTAGCTCAGTGTATTTCACATATATATATATATATATATATAGTCAGTCTAGTCTCTCTCTCTCTCTCTCTCTCTCTCTCTGTCTCTCTCCACTGCATACAGTTTAGCTAGATCTCACTGCAGTCCGTTCCTGGTGGTGTACTGTTTCTACTGGCAGGCAGGTGATTCAGTTAGCTGCAGTGTATTTTATATATATATATATATATATATATACTCAGTCTAATATATATATTTATATAAATCTACTGCATACAGTTTAGTTAGATCTCACTGCGGTCCGTTCCTGGTGGTGAACTGTTTCTACTATACTTCTGGCAGGCAGGTGATTCAGTTAGCTGCAGTGTATTTCATTAATATATATACAGTCAGTCTAGTATACAGTATATATATATATATATATATATATATATATATATATATATATATCCACTGCATACGGTTTAGCTAGATCTCACTGCAGTCCATTCCTGGTTGTGTACTGTTTATACTATACTTCTGGCAGCCAGGTGTTTCAGTTAGCTGCAGTGTATTTCATATATATACATATATACAGTGAGTCTAGTGTATATATATATATCCAGTCTAATATATATATATATATATATATATATATATATATATATATATATATATATATATATATATATATATATATTAGACTGTATATATATATATATATATATATATATATATATATATATATATATGAAATACACTGAGCTAATTGAATCGCATGCCTGCCAGACTCACTGCAGTCTGTCTAATATATATATATATATATATATATATATTTATATATATATCCACTGCATACAGTTTAGCTAGATCTCATGAAGTCCGTTCCTGGTGGTTTACTGTTTCTTCTATACTTCTGGCAGGCAGGGGTTTCAGTTAGCTGCAGTGTATTTCATACATATGTACAGTGAGTGCGGCCTGGTACATTTCAGGAGGGGGGCGCTCGCTCGTCCCCACCCCCTTTCCTGATGGGACGGGTTGCGTGCTCGGATAAGGGTCTGGTATGGATTTTGGGAGGCCCCACGCCGTTTTTTCGGCATAGGGGGTTCCCTTAAAATCCATACCAGACCTAAGGGCCTGGTATGCTCCTGGAGGGGAACCCATGCCGTTTTTTTATTTAAAATTTGGCGCGGCATTCCCCCTCATGATTCATACCAGACACCTGTCAGCAATGCTTGTCGCTCATCGGCAAAGGAAAAAACACAGTTTTCCTTTCCCGATGAGCGAGTCAGCTCGGCACTGGCTCCCCCAACGGGGCTCGTAGGTGTCAAATTTTGCAGATAACAGAGGCGGGATTCACACAATATCGCGGTCACCTACTGTACTTTTCACTATTTACTTGGATTAGTGACCTCCTTGTATATTATCTTCATGACTCCCAGTGTGTGCTAGGGCACCCACAGGATTTATTTAATATATCTTCTTGTGCTATTTGGGTGGAAAACACCCCCATGGATCTACTGAGATTTCTGAAAACAGAGGCCAGGTGACTACGGGCCACTGATCCCCCTGGCTTGAATGATTATTTGAGCTTTGCACCATTTCTGACAGAGACATATTAAAGTACAGATCTTCAAGTTTATGCAGTGTGGGGTGATATCTTTTAAAAATAACAGAGGAAAAGGCCCCAGGGGGACTTTAAAGATAATCTACTGAGGATCGAGACAACCCTCACTCTAGAGAAAGCCTCAGTTCATACATGAATCAATAGGACTTCTCCATTCCTAGTTCTTACTCCCCTACAGAATGACTCTAAGGAAGCTGTCCCTAAAGGGCTGGTAGTTATCCCCACTCACCCGTAGAGTAGCGGCCGTCACTCAGTAATCCACCGGATTACCTACATAGTTTAATGTTTACTACGTTTGGAAAAATATTTTCTCTTTTTCTTTTGTTAGTGCAACAACATCGCAAGTTTCTCTTTTTTTGCTCAGTTCATTCCTTGCTATCTGGATCTCACCACCCACAGAGAAAAGATCACCTGTATCTTGCATTAACTTTTTCTGTTCTCAGATGACGTCAATTTCAATTTGGGTACCTGCATTACCTACAAGAGGACCCCAGTATCTCATGGCTCAAGGTGACCATTTCCACACCCACTACCCAAGTGTCCGGTAATCTACTAAGCTTTATAACTAAAACCCTATGACATGACCATATCACTTGTTTCACTTAACGCCCACGGGCTGAATAGTCCCTTTAAGCACAAAGCAACTTGGAAAGAAGCTCTGAAGCTACAAGCAGACGTCTTCTGCGTTCAGAAGACCCACTTTCATGCATCCAAGGCCCCACAGTGCTCCCACCACCTATATCCACACATTTTCACTGCTAACGCCCCAGTCAAGAAAAATGGTGTCCTTATAGCTATTAACTCCTTGGTAGCATTTACAATGCATGAGGTTCACACTGACCAAAAGGGCCGATATATAATCCTAATCTGTACTATTAATAATATCTCCTATACTATTGTAAATCTATATGCACCTAACGTTGGCCAACTTAAGTTCTTAAACTCTCTTTACAGGAAAGCAGAGAGGATTCGGAAGGGCTCACTCCTACTTGTAGGTGATTTCAACACCATAGTAGACCAAAAAAGGATGTCTCAAAACCAAGTTCTCATGTTAGACAAACCTTGCAAAACTTCCTTAAAAAGAACTTTCTATATGATCCGTGGAGGTGTATGCATGCCACTGAAAGAGATTTCACCTACTTTTCGGCTCCCCGTGGATCATATTCAAGGATTGATTTCTTTCTAACTGACCTGAACCTACTACATAGAGTCCTTAAATCGGAAATTATGCCCATAACTTGGTCAGATCATGCTCCCATCAAATTAACTTTGACAGAAGACCACAGAGCCCTTCTGACTCGTCTCTGGCGCAACAATGCATTTCTATTTAATAACCAAACATGTAGAGAAGGACTGAATGTGCAATTAGAGGATTTTTTCCAACTCAATTTAACCCCTGAGTCTAACATGCCTAATGTATCGTGTACTCATAAGGCTTATACCAGGGGACTATTGATACAGCTGGCATCTAGAAAATGGAAACGCAGGTTGCAGTTGATTGAAAACCTACTCACCACAATACAAAACCTTGAAACACACCACAAGCAAACTCATGACCCAAGCTCTCTCCCCAACATAACAATGTGTAGACACAAACAGAGATTTCTTATGCTCTCAGGTCACGAGAAACAGACACATAGACTTAAAGCCATGTACTACTCACAAGGTAATAAGGCTGGCAAGCTTTTAGCTAATCAACTTAAAGCATGACGCACAAAAAATTCAATTGCATATCTGAAACCAGGAACTAACTCTAAGATATTCCGTCCAAGGAATATAGCAAACTCCTTTCGAGAATATTATCAAGCGTTATATAATCTCCAGACCGACCCAGACACTATACAACCCAAAGATGACACAATTCAAAAATATCTGGCCATTTTTCAGTTCACAATTGTAAATGAAGACAGACTCTCACAACTGAACTCCCCTTTGACCGAAGCAGAAATTTCTAGAGTCATTAAATCCCTCCCTAATAATAAGTCCCCAGGAGTAGATGGCCTATCCTCAGAATACTACAAAATCTTCCAGGCTACTCTCATCCCACACTTGCAAACACTATTCAATGAAGCTGCAACCTCCGGTTCATTCCCTGAGGAAATGCTTAAAGCCATCATTGTTACTCTGCCCAAACCAGGGAAGGAGACAACTTATTCGAAAAACTTCCACCCAATTTTGCTTTTAAATTCAGATCTTAAGAGCTTCTTAAAAATTATAGCTAATAGATTGGCGGAAATTACGCCCTCCCTAATAAACATGGACCAAGTAGGCTTTGTTAAAGGCCGCCAAGCCTCAGACGGTATTAGGTAAATGATAGACCTTCTCACAATATTAGAATCCAAAAAGGAACAGGCAGCCTTCTTAACACCAGATGCTGAGAAGGCCTTTGATCGGGTCCACTGGGGGTACCTCAAAACCACTCTCAGTGAGTTTGGAATTCAGGCACCATATCGAGGGCAATCTCAGCACTATTCTTCTGTCCCTCAGCCCAAGTATATATGTCCAATACACTGTCAGATCCATTTAAGATCACAAATGGAACTAGACAAGGATGCCCTCTGTCCCCATAATCTTCACCCTCATAATGGAACCATTTGCTGAAACTATCCGACAAAACTCATGAATTAAAGGTATCAATACTGCAGAATATGCCCACAAAATTGGACTTTTTGTGGATGATGTCCTACTTACTCTGACTAATGTGGCTCCTTCCTTGAGGACGGTACAAGACTAAATTGAGAAGTTTGGTAAAATTTCATATTACTAAGTGAACATAGGGAAATCCTCAATTCTCCCTGTTAATATCAACAAACAGGCCATCAAACACTTAAAAAGAGAGTTCCCCTACTCCTGGGATAACAACAAAATAGCTTATCTAGGTATCAAACTAACCTTCCTCATATCTACACTATATGAAGCAAACTTCCCCCCACTCCTACAAGATATCAAGCAAGACTTGCTTAAGTCCAGGAAAACTGAAATCTCCTGGTTAGGACGCATAGCGACAAAATGCTGTCCCTCTCCAAAATACTCTTTTGCACTATACCATATCAGATCAGAATCCCAGAATAGCAGAATCCTCACTAGTTTCTCCATCACTGTAAATAAGTATATTAATGCATATGTTTGGAAGTCAGGTAAGCCAAGACTGGCACGTAACATCCTTTTTAGAGCGAAACAACAAGGTGGAGTAGGCCTACTTAAAGTGGAGGTCCACCCTAAAAAAAAAATTGCATAAAAAAAATCCTAAAAAAATGGAGGAAAAAAAAAAAATTTTGACTCACCTGAAAAAGCTGTTGCTAGGCAGTCTTCCTAATCTGCCTCTTCCTACACCACAGTGATTTTCAGTCTTCTCCTCCCTGCGTTGTCTTCTGGGGAATGGGGTGCGGTGTGTTATGGGAACTGTGCGTGTCCCACAACACATTGCTTCCCATTCACAAAGCACTGCCGTAAGGCTCCACTGCCTGTTTCCCTTAGTTAGGATGGTGGTGCCGGGACCTGAGGGACGGGTCGGCCTCGGGCGGCCGACATCGCGGACACCCAGGACAGGTAAGTGTGCTTATTTAAAGTCAGCAGCTACAGTGTTTGTAGCTGCTGACTTTTAATTTTTTTTTTTCCCGGCTGGAACCCCGCTTTAACATTCAACTTTAACACAAAGCAACAATACTGGACCAACTTAAAGCATGGTTTGAACATACTCCTATCAAGCGCTGGGTCAATATAGAGAAAAGTATTCTATCAAATAGGAACCTAACTTCCTTATTGATCATGAGTGCCACACATCAGAAAATTTGTATAGACAGTGCAGCCACTATCCTGGCGGCAGTTGAGGCTTGAAACACATCACTATGAGAGCTTTCCTACAATGATTCCCTCAGAATCATAACTATCCCTACAACAGCCTACGAATACCTCATTCCCTCATTCTCAATAGCCTCCAGATCCAATACAGATCAACTATCCATAGACAAGATGCTAAAGTCCCAAGATATGCAAACCTTATATAAAGCAGCACAAATAAAACACTTCCACAGAAATGACCCCAATTCCTATGTCAAAGTGAATAATGAAATCTGGACATACTATCAGAGTATGGCGCCACCCAAGAAAGGAATATCGTGGTTCTATAAGTAACTGAACAACCAACAGGTCACATTCAAACCTCCTCAAATTATTAAATGGGAAAAAATTATGAAAATGAATAACCCCTAGCAGACTGGAATAAAGCCCTTAATGTGACCTTGAGCGCTTCCCATTGTACCTCTCACTGGGAGAACGCTATAAAAATAACCTACAATTGGTATTTGACACCAGCCAAACTTAATCATATAAACCCAGATATACCTGCGGTATGCTGGCGCAACTATGGACAAAATGGTGACCTACCCCACATTTTATGGTCATGCAGGATTCTTAAAACATTCTGGAAATCAGTGTCCGCTTTAATTTCACACATTGCTAAAATGAGCACTAATCTAAACTAAACTACGGCCATTTTTGGAATGCAGCTAGACAGTTTTCCCAAACAGTCCCTAAAAATAGTCTTCCATTTCTTAATAGCAGCCCGAATGGCAATAACAAATTGTTAGGTACCTGGTAGTTGAGCTCGACTGATGAAAGGAGACCTCTCTTAAGCACTGGTTCAGAAGCCACTGGAGTGGGGACAGCAGTCTACTGAGCACAGTGGGTAGGAGTGCCTGATGCAGTTTCTTGCGATGACCAGCGCAGGAGCTGATGAGACTTCCTTCAGGGAGGCTGTATAGCAGATGTGGGCAGGCAGAAGCGGATCCGTTAGCAGGCAGGAGAAGGATGTTGCAGCAGCAGAACCTGGAGCTGGAAGAGCAGGTGGTAAGCAGCGTCACAGGACACAAGCAAAGCAGAGTCAAACAGTCCGTATCAGCAGGAGATCAGGCAGGTATATGGCAGAAGGGATGATCACAGAATTGTCAGGCAGGCAGGTAATCGGCAACGGGTAACAGGATACAGCAAGGTCAGGCAGGCCGGGTCGGGTAGGAGATAGCAGAATAGTCAGACGGAGCCGGGTCAATTCACAATAGTAACAACAGGCAGATACAGAACTCAGGTGCAGAGCTGCAGACGAACAGCACCTGATAGAAGTAACTGACATCTATTTAAAGGGACTTTGGCGCCAAACAGCGCTAGCGCGAACGGGCGCGCGCACGCGTGAACGGGCGCGCGTGAAAGCGCACCAGCGCCCCCCAGTGGGAAATTTGGCTGAATTGCTCTGGGAAAGTCTCTCGTGCACCTGCGTGCACGTATGTTAGCCCGATGACCACCAACACGTCCCTGACATTGCCCCCTCCCAACGGGCAGCCTCCGGATGCCCAGATAACTCCTCTTCTCAGGATGAGCAGAGAAATAGGCCTGGATCAAACGTTCAGCGTGAATATTGTTATTGGGTTCCCATGAATTGTTCTCTGGACCATACCCCTTCCACTTGATCAAGAACTGTACCTGCCCCAATCTTTTTCTGCAATCGAGGATAGCCTCCACCTCATATTCCTCGTTTCCGTCCACCAAGACAGGTTCGGGGACCCTGGTGCCCCTATTAGGGATGGGATCGGTTACAGCAGGCTTCAATAATGACACATGGAACACAGGATGGATTCTAAGTGAGTCAGGTAAACACAGTTCGTAAGATACCTCATTAACCTTCTTTTTCACCGGAAAAGGTCCAATAAACTTAGGAGCAAGCTTCTTGGAAGGACAAGATAGTTTAATATTATTGGTAGACAGCCATACCTTATCGCCAATCTGCAGGTCCAGATCTCCTCTTCTCTTTTGATCGAAGAACCTCTTACTGTCTGCTTGTGCCTTGGATATCGCTTCCTGTAGCATCCGGTTGTTGTGACTGAGAAACTGTACTGTGTCCTGGACCGCTGGAACTGAGGATTCTGGAAGAAAATCTGGTAAGAAAGACACATGAAAACCATAATTGGCAAAAAACGGGGACTGACCCGTGGCAGAGTGGCTAGCATTATTGTAAGTGAATTCCGCTAGAGGTAGCAGGGACACCCAGTCATCCTGTACAAATGAGGTAAAGCATCTAATGTACTGCTCTAGCATTTGATTTGTCCGTTCAGTTTGCCCATTTGTTTGGGGGTGATACGCTGAAGACAGGGCCAATTCAGTTTTCAGTATTTCACCTAGGGCTTTCCAGAAGCGTGACGTAAACTGCACCCCCCTATCAGATACTATATTTGCAGGGACTCCATGCAGCCTGACGATTTCCTTGATGAATACACGGGCAGTCTCTGCAGCAGAAGGTGTCCCCTTTAGGGGCAAAAAGTGGGCCATCTTGGACAGACGATCGACGACCACGAAGATCGCCGAACATCCTTCAGAGCATGGCAATTCGACAATAAAGTCCATTGCTATCATCCTCCAGGGCCTATCTGGTATGGGTAATGGCCTCAACAGTCCCCAAGCTCGGTTCCTAGAGGTTTTATTTTGAATGCAAACAGGACAGGAGTTAACGTACTTGTTGCAGAATTCTTTCATGTTAGGCCACCAGAACGTGCGTTGCAGGAGTTCAAGGGTCTTACGGACCCCAAAATGTCCTGCAAGTGGATGATCATGCAACAAGCTCAGCACTTTGACTCGGATGTCTTCTGGCACAAATATCTGACTTCCTTTCCATAATAACCCATCTCGAGGTACTACAGCAAGTCCTTGAAGGCTTGAAGGTTCTGGTGATGCTTGTCTGATCAAGGACAGGATGTCCGTCTGGAGAAGTAGGAAATTATTTGCTGGCAGGATGGTGTCAGGTACAGAGGGTTCCTTGGAATGGTCAAACATGCGTGACAGCGCGTCTGGTTTCACGTTCTTGGTTCCTGGCCGATAAGTAATATGAAAACAGAAACGTGTGAAAAATAAAGCCCACCGGGCTTGTCGAGGTTTCAGTCTTTTAGCAGATCTTAAATATTCGAGGTTCTTGTGATCCGTATATATTAGAACCGGATGGACCGCACCCTCCAACAAATACCTCCATTCTTCTAGAGCTGCCTTAATGGCCAGTAACTCTCGATCACCCACATCATAATTTCGCTCAGCCGGCGAGAGTTTCCTGGAGAAAAAACCCACCGGGTGCATCAGATCCTTGTTCCCCTGTCGCTGAGAGATGACTGCGCCCACGGCCACTTCAGAAGCATCTACCTCCAGAATAAAAGGTAGGGATGGGTCAGGATGGCTGAGAATTGGAGCTGAGGTGAACCGTCTTTTTAATTCTTCAAAGGCCTCCTGAGCCTCAGAGCTCCAGTGAAAACGACAGTTCTGCTTGGTTAGCTGCGTAATAGGTGAAATGATGGCAGAGAATCCTTTAATAAATTTTCTGTAAAAATTTGCGAATCCGACAAAGCGCTGTACGCCCTTCTTGTCCAGAGGGGCGGGCCAATCTAGCACAGCGGACACTTTTTGAGGATCCATTTTAATGCCGGTAGGAGAGATCACTAGCCCCAAAAACTGAATGTCCCTTTGTTCAAACTCGCATTTTTCTGCTTTGGCATACAGTCCGTGTAAACGAAGACGGCTCAAAACCTTGCGAACATGTTCTCGATGTTGGTTAAGGGAATTGGAGAAGATCAAGATATCATCCAAGTAAACTATCATAAAGATGTCCAGGAAATCTCTGAATATATCGTTGACCAGATGCTGGAATGTGGCAGGGGCATTGCATAGGCCGAAGGGCATGACCAAGTACTCGTAGTGTCCGAAACGGGTCCAGAAAGCCGTCTTCCATTCATCCCCGGCCCGAATGCGGACCAGGTTGTAGGCCCCTCTTAAATCCAACTTGGTGAAGATAACAGCAGACCTCAACTTCTGAAATAGTTCAGGTATCAGGGGCAACGGGTAGCGGTTCTTGACTGTGATCTTATTTAAGTCCCGATAGTCCACACATGGACGAAGAGTCTGATCTTTTTTGGCAACAAAGAATATACCCGCTCCAGCTGGGGAGGTAGAAGGTCGAATACAGCCCTTTTCGAAGTTTTCATTAATGTATAGCTTAAGAGCCTCTTGTTCCTTCTCAGATAATGGGAAGATGCGCCCGAAGGGAATCTCAGCCCCCGGAAGCAACTCAATTGGGCAATCATAGGGGCGATGGGGTGGCAGGGAGTCCGCTCCCTTCTTGCTGAAAACATCTGCAAATTCGTGATAAACTTCTGGTATGGCTTGGAGGTGATCTGGATCTTCATCCATGCAGAGTAAGGTGGCAGCTGGTTTGGAAGGTTCAGGAAAGCAATGACTCTGACAATAGGGAGATAGAAACTTGATTTCACCGGTAGACCAATTAACGTGGGGATTATGGGCCTGAAGCCAAGGCATGCCCAAAATGATTGGAAACAGAGGAGAGGAGATAACGTCCAGAATCAGGAACTCTTTATGCTGAGCTGAACAGGTGACAAGCAGTGGAAGGGTTTCCTGAGAGACTTGTCCTGATTTTATGTGGGACCCATCGGCCAGAAAAACGGAAAGTCTGTATGTTTTGTCTTTCAGAGGAAGATTCTGTTGAGCAGCAAAGGCAGAGTCAATAAAGCAGCTGCAAGCCCCAGAATCAATGATGGCGTTGATCCGGATTGTTCTTCCCTGGAGCTGTAACGAGAGAGGGAGAGCAAGTTGAGTGGTATTGGCGGTTAATGCTGAAAGACTGGCCGGGGTAAACACACTTACTGGTCTTGACCGGACAGTTGTTCACGTAGTGGCCTGTCCCACCACAGTAGAGGCAGAGGTTCAGCTGACGTCTACGTGCCCGCTCTTCTGGAGATAGAGTAGAACGCAGTAGTCCTAACTGCATCGGTTCCGAAACATCAGGTGTTGGAGAGGCCGGGTTGGAGCAGGTAGAAGGGGTAGAAGGTAGGTATCGGGAAGCAGGCATTGGAACCTTTGCAGTCATCCACATGGGGCACGTTTGCTGGGAGGAGCGTTCAGATCGGCGTTCACGAAGGCGCCGATCGATCTGGATGGTTAAAGCAATAAGTTCCTCAAGGGTATCCGGCATTCCTACCCATGCGAGCTCATCCTTGAGGCTCTCTGACAACCCCATACGGAATTGATGGCGTAATGCCGCATTATTCCATTATGTGTCCGCGCTCCAGCGTCGAAAGTCCGTGACATAGTCCTCGGCCGGTCTGCGGCCTTGCTGGAGCGCGAACAAAGCTGACTCAGCGGTGGCAGTACGCTGCGGGTCATCATACAATTGGGCCATAGCCTCAAAGAAAGAGGTCAAGGACTGGGTCTGTGCTGAGTTATTTCCTAGCAGGCGATGAGCCCAGGTTTGCGGCTCTCCTTGCAGGAGGGATATCACAAATCCTACTTTGGTAGCCTCCAAAGAGAAAGTCCGTGGCTGTAAGGCAAAATATAACTGACAGGCACTGCGGAAGGCCAGGAACTTCGTGCGGTCCCCAGAGAACCTCTCAGGGATGGGAACCCTTGGTTCGGGTGGAAGCATAACCACAGAGGGAGGTACAGTGGCTTGAGCTGGAGCTGCTGCTGGAGCAGGCGATGCGCCTCCTGGGCTACTGAGGTTCAGAACTTGACCTTCCAACCTGGTATAACTGTCTTGCAAAGTCTGTACGGCTTGTGTGAGTGCTGCTAAGTGCGTGCAGATTTCCTTGATAGGAGAGGTTTCTCCTGCGGGCTCAGACATGGCTGTTCGTACTGTTAGGTACCTGGTAGTTGAGCCCGACTGATGAAAGGAGACCTCTCTTAAGCACTGGTTCAGAAGCCACTGGAGTGGGGACAGCAGTCTACTGAGCACAGTGGGTAGGAGTGCCTGATGCAGTGTCTTGCGATGACCAGCGCAGGAGCTGATGAGACTTCCTTCAGGGAGGCTGTATAGCGGATGCGGGCAGGCAGAAGCGGATCCGTTAGCAGGCAGGAGAAGGATGTTGCAGCAGCAGAACCTGGAGCTGGAAGAGCAGGTGGTGAGCAGCGTCACAGGACACAAGCAAAGCAGAGTCAAACAGTCCATATCAGCAGGAGATCAGGCAGGTATATGGCAGAAGGGATGATCACAGAATAGTCAGGCAGGCAGGTAATCGGCAACGGGTAACAGGATACAGCAAGGTCAGGCAGGCCGGGTCGGGTAGGAGATAGCAGAATAGTCAGACGGAGCCGAGTCAATTCACAATAGTAACAACAGGCAGATACAGAACTCAGGTGCAGAGCTGCAGACGAACAGCACCTGATAGAAGTAACTGACATCTATTTAAAGGGACTTTGGCGCCAAACAGGGCTAGCGCGAACGGGCGCGCGCACGTGCACGCACGCGCGCGCACGCGCGAACGGGCACGCGCGGAAGCGCGCCAGCGCCCCCCAGTGGGAAATTTGGCTGAATTGCTCTGGGAAAGTCTCTTGTGCACCTGCGTGCATGTATGTTAGCCCGATGACCACCAACACATCCCTGACACAAATAAATGGAAACAACCAACAGCTCCCAATGTAGCCAAAGTTATACATAGAGTAAATGTAAACTACATATGTGAAAAGTACATAGCAAGTCAAAACAACTCAATTCACTCGTTTGATATAAAATGGATGTCTGACCCAGGAATATAACTTGACCCACTTTTGAAATAGACTTTAAATGATACCCTCTGATTCACTTGGGCAACTCAGGCTCTTCACCCCCCCCGACCGTCTGAGAGCCAGGGGAAGAAGGCTGAGGGCACCAGACCCGTCAACAATTTAACAACTTAAATTTGTATAAATGACACCTCCATACTATATGTTTTATTATACTTAGATCAGTATATAGATAAAGATAGCAAATGCAAGGAACTACCTAGTTACCTTATTTCATACTGTATCTATGCAAATATCTGTACTATGTGAAAAACAATAAAAAGCATTTGAAATTAAAAAAAAATATATAAATATATATATATATATATATATATATATATATATATATATATATATATATTGATACATATCCCCCAGGGCAGTACCCAGACCCCTTTTATGGCCAATTACTTGTATATAAGCCCTCAAAATGGGCACTTAGATTTTTCCTATTCGACTCTCATAGACTTCTACGGGGTTCGCTGTTCAGGTTATAACATTTCCATGTTACGGGAGTTCTGCTGCGAACCGCACAGGGGGTGTTTGGCCCATTCCTACTAGGAAAACTGGAGTCGGCTTTGGGAAATTGTATTATGTTACTCCATGCATGGTATTTTGAGTTTTATAATGTCTTTTATATTCTATGGTACATACAGTAGGTAAGAAAAAAACATGCATTTATATAGACTTAGTGCTAGCAAAAAATACTGTTGGTAAGCTTGACTGGCAATAGTTAAACCTACTTTGTTGCACTCTTGTAGGATTTGCTTCAGTGCCAGGACATTTTCTTCTGTTCATTTGCCCTCTCCTGCTCTTAAATAATGTGATTTGCCAACTGAAATCCTTTTTGTCAAATTAAAAATCAATAAGGTATTAAGTGGCTTAGGACACTATTAATCACAAAGTCAAACTGTGACCCAAAAAGCCAAGGTTGTTAAAATACATTAAAAGCCAACATCCCTTTAGTTGTGAAGGATCTATATAAATCTGATGGTTTTGTTTGTATTAGAAAAAAAAGGCGACTTATGGAGATAATTTGGGAATACTGTAAAGCAGCAACAAACCTGCAAAAATACAATTGCTCCTCTAGCCATACACATGTACTCCTTATTGACTGTACCTGCAGTGATATGGATCATGAACTGCATGTGTTGTTCAATGCATTTGCCAAAGTCTCTGAAGTAAATGTTTTAGTGAAATTGTATTTTCTGAGTTTTCTTTACAGCTCATAGAGATGCAATGATCAGCAACCAGCCAATACTCGGGGTCATGCTAAGTCATCTCACGCCTGATAAACTGATTGTTTCAACTAGTTCACTGCTACTTGGGAATAAATAAACTCTTGACTTTGCTGGCCCCTGGAGTAAGCTTAAGTATATGAAAAGCTACTGACACCAGGGCAAATGAATATGACACTTTTGGATTATTTTGAAAGGCTGTGAACATTTATTTCTTTTTTGTTTATTAAATCTCACCAATATATGTTTCATTTGTTTGGTAGTATACTTACAGTCTCAATATACTGTGATCACTTTATGGCTTTTTTATGTAGCTCTTTATTAGACATCATAATGATAAAATAACAATGCATACAGAAATATAATTGGGCTTTCTAGCCAGACTGCTTTTTTCTTCTTCCAAACATGGCGAGTCAAGTTCATGGCAAAAAGCTTGATTTTGGCCTCATCTGATCACAGCATTTTCTCCCAATCCTCCTCTGAATAATTTAGACATTCATTGGCATTAGGGATGGGCCGAATGGACCCCTGTTCGGTCCGCACCAGAACTGTCGAACACCGCAAAAGTTCGGACCCAAATAACGAACCCCATTAAAATCAATGGGACCTGAACATCAAAAATCAAAAGTGCCCATTTTGAAGGCTTATATGCAAGTAATTGGGCATACAATGGTTATAGGAGTCCGGGTCTTGCCTTGGGGGACATGTATCAATAAAAGAAAAGTTTGTGAAAAACATAATTTTTAAATGAGCAGTGATTTTTTTATTTTTAAAGTGAAAGCATAAAAATGAAAAATTCCTTCCCATATAGTGCCTGGGGGTCCCCTTAGTCTAGCTGTAAAGTGGCAGATCTGCACCATGTCTAGAATCTTCTGCAGCAATAATTGTATTTATAAAGCCCCCAAAAAATGACATTTTCCCTGCAAGCTGCCTTTATTTTGCTCAGCAACAGCTGGGGAGCCACTGTGTATGATGATGCCACAATGTAATGCACTGGAAACAAGATTAGAGATTTTTTGGATATATTCTGGTGTCACTATGACTTTGGATAGAAGTAACGGGTGTGTAAAAATTGGTCTTTGGGTGTCAGTGGCGCCTTCCCACCGTAACCCTCTAGAGGTAATCTTGATGAAAGCAAAAATTGGACTTGCTGTAAAAAAAATTGCAATGATATGCACCTGTCAAACAGGTGCAAAAAAATTGGTCTCCTCCATCATTATCATTACCACTTGAGACAACTTGGCAATGCGGGGGAACATTAATGCCAATTTGTCTACCAGTGTTCTCCCCTCTCTCTAGGCTCATGCTCCTGTCATCCTCAACCTCAGAACCAACATCTGAATTCAGTAATTGCTGGGCATCACTGAGGAGCAAGTGGCTGATGCTGTGGTCAAATAACTCAGCTGAATCCTTCATGGATGATGTTGGGGCTATGGCAGGAATAGATGTGGACTATATGGCGTTAAACTGGCAGTAATGCACACAGAAGTAAATGGTGTTAAACTGGCAGTAATGCAATCAAACAGACGGTGTTCAACCGTCTCTACATTGATGCTATCTGAACTGTCCCTACTCTAGCTATATACTAATGTAAATATAACTGACACAGGCTCACTACACTACACTGAAACCATATGAGCTGTTCCTACTCTACACTAATGTATGTGTGAATGACACGGTCTCACTACACTACAGTGAAACTATCTGAGTTGTCCCTACTCTAGCTGCACACTATGCAAAGCTGAATTATGGTCCTCCTCTTTACTACACTCACACTATCCCTAGGCTGACACTAAACTAATATTCTACACCGACAATTGAAGCAAAAAAGCACAGTATAGCACACTAACTAATAGCACTGAACAGAGCCCTGTTCTATGTCTCTCCATGCCGAAATCACACTGAAAATGGCTGCCATTGAAAGAATACTTTTATACTGTGGGGCGGGAATGAGCCATGATTGGATAAAGTCATGATGACAGTGTCCAATCATGGCTTTGACAGTGCTCTGTGCCCTAATTGGCTAAGGCTTTCACTGTTTCAGCCAATCATGGCTTGCTATGCACTGTGGTCGGTTCGGGAGGCCAAACAAAGGGTTGAATGACCCGTTTGTTCAGATGTTCGCCGAATGCCCGAACATCAAAAGTTCGGCCCAAACTTATGCTCGATCCGAACCATTCACCCATCCCTAATTGGCATCACTGTACATGTACCTTCTTGAGGAGGGGGACTCACCATGTTTGGAGGAAGAAAAATACTGACTATGACCCTAAGAACACCATTTCTACAGTCAAGCATGGAGGTGGAAACATTATGCTTTGGGGCTGTTTCTCTGCTAAAGGTACAGACCAACTTTGCCGCATTGAGGGGCTAATGGACTGGGCCATGTATTGTAAATTCTTGGGTGAGAACCTTCTTCCCGCAGCCAGAACACTGAGGATTGGTCGTGAATGGGTCTTTCAGCATGACAATGACCCAAACAATACCGACAAAGCAACAAAGTTGCTCAAGTGGCTCAAGAAGAAGCACATTAAGGTCATGGAGTGGCCTAGTCAGTTTCCAGACCGTATTCCTATAGCAAATGTTGGGAGGGAGCTGAAACTGAGTTGCCAAGTGACAGCCAAGAACCTTAAGGATTTAGAGAAGATCTATAAAGAAGAGTGGACCAAAATCCCTCCTGGGATGTGTGAAAACCTGGTCACCAACTACAAGAAACATGTTACCTCTGTGCTTGCCAACAAGAGTTTCTTCACTGATGATAGGCAACTCCTATCCTCATATTGATTAGTGGTTCCAAATTAATAATAACTACTGCAGTAGGGAACAGACACAAAAGATACGCTCAGCATCTTTCCAAATTACTGTTCTGCTTTATTATGACGCAATTGAAGGTTTTTATGCACATGATTACGTAGGTATCACATTAATATTACAATTGTACGTTTATGGTAACAAGGGGCGTTACATAGGCGGGCTAATTCTAATCAGGACTCAAAAGAATGTAAACATGTACTGAAAACATTATTAGTGCCGTGTGCACAGTGAGGACAGTGTGCGATACATACAAAATACAATACAATTATATACAGAACTTACAAATTTCCATTACAGTCTCCCCTCTTTTGATCAATATTTTGATCACTAACCATACCTGCTATCACCTTTAACCTGGAACCTCCACACGCTTAGGTGGAGGCAGTCCCGGCCAAAGAGGCAAAAACTCCATTGTGGAGAAAATAATAGCTGAGCAACTTTTTCCTTACAAAATGACTTTTCATTGTGAAAAACAAATGATTGATAAGACATATTTACAGAGTACTGGCTGTACACTCCTGTGGCCAGAATGGCCTTCTAGCTGAATTGTGGGCATGCTGACTTATCAGCATATGTAAACATAGACAATTCTACATAAAATGGAAGACATACAAAAGACAAAATATGACTTCAACATGGCTAAACTACTTTTCTAATATATATCCCTTACAATTAAAATAATAGAATCAAAAAGTACCCTAGACTGTGATAACAAGAGGGAAACAAATCAAACACAGAGATTTCTTTGATTTAGTCATTTTTGCAGTGTCTGCTGTGGATCCAGGTGACTTTTCCTTAAAGTTTTGCAAAAACTGTACATTAAATAGATGCTGTATTGAGTCTCCAAACATTTCCTTATATATAAATGTCTCTTAACAATCCACAAGTCACCTGGATTTAGTTTTAGATCCTTCCAAACTTTTAGGATCTGGAATTGGGGAGAAAAGACATAAATGAGTTTGTCAAAAACCTTAAAAGATCAGCAACATTCTCTGTGAGATCCGAATGGAGGACTTCAGCTGCTGAGACAAAATATAAGCAAGTGAGTAACACACTCCCAAACAAAATCCCATAGGGAGAGAGTCCAACATCTCCTTAGGGGCTTCATAAAATATAAGAAAACATTCAGGCAAAAGTTTTCTAGTTTCTTACTCTACTTTGTCCGCTACATTGTAGACAGTAGGGGGTGTAAAAATAAAACCTCAAAACTTCTAGTAAGGACTCTCCTATAAAAATGATTTCCTCTGTTACTCTCTGTACTTTCTGCACTCTGTACTTACAAACTACTTCTGATAACACTTTTTACTGTGGCCTTTGAGGTAGCATTTGCCACTGGACATCCAAAAAACATGTCCATACAGACAAAATGCATACTCGTAAGATCCTAACTTGGGCATCTGGATATATCTTATTGTAATCTCTGGAACGGATGTTCAGCTTTTGGTAACACCTTTGGTAACAGGTAAAACAAGAAGTGGTATGTTATAAAAAACAACTGTGGAGAACCCTGGCTCTATCCCACACTCATTTACTAAGGCAGCCATAACTTCTTGTGACTGATGACTCGGTTCATGTGTCAAGCTGGAGGGAAAAGAGTTGCTGGCAGACATAAATGATCACCTTTTCCAAAGTCCTGTTTCATAAGAAGTTGCCCCCTGTGGACCACTTGTTCTTCTCGTTCTGGGGTCCTTAAAGTTGAATTATTAATCCCAGCTATACTGGGCCAGAACTAGGGTGGAATCTGTGAGTTGCACAGACCCATCAAATGTCCGGGGCTGTAAATGCAGCATCCTTAGTCACCTGGTCTGCTTCCATGTGTGAAAGTTAATATGGCTACCTCAGCAAGAACCTGGAAGGCTGAAAACATCCGATCAAATTAACTTGGCATGCTTGGTTGGTTTACCTGCCGAAGTAAAAACAAACTTCTGGCCCTTTAAATGGAACCAAAAGCTCTCTATATCTCGACTATCTATATAAATATACACTCTTTTTATAGCTCACAGGCTTTGCTAAAACATGGAGCTCTGCTTCTTGACCTGAGGAAAAAGGATCCAATGACTTTGAATACAGAGTATCCTTCTGGGTGATAAACTGCATACTCAAATCTACAAAAAATGTAATATCTGGGTCTTCAGGGAGTGTGTTCTGCACTGGGCTCACAGCAGCTGATTCCCACATCAATTTAACACACGTGTCTTCCTTTGTCTCCAGCCTCCTCCAATAGAGGCAATAAGGTGGCTGGATTCAAATGTACGCATTTTTCATTGTTAGATTTGTACATAAATAAACTCATATTTTAAACCTTTCATTAGACAAACATTTAGTTATCTGTATATTTGCTGCGCAGAATGTCGGACCATTGACCAAAACAATATCTAACTTTGTCTAATAGCACCTTTGCATAAAAGATACAGCTCTGATATATCGGGGTGAACCATTTATTACTTTATTACAATGGCTTGTTTTCTATCATGCTATTTGTGTAAGAACTCCAGTTTCATGTTTCAAAAGACAACTTCTTCCTGGCAATATTATAATAAATGATAACAATACCCTGCGGTCATGAAGAGATGCCCATAAATCCAAAATATTCTTCTGCTTATACCACTGTACTTACAAGAAAAAGGGGCACATCATTTCACAATCCACACATTCTGCTTTGGATTTCAAAAATAAAAATAAATAAAACAAAAGGATCAACAATCTGTATGATGGACCAGAAAGCATCAAAAACTATAAAACAACTGGCTGCAGGTGGCATCTATCCTAACAGGGTGTGTGGACTTGAGGTCTGTTGTATTTAAATTGTATTTATTATAACTCTCACATCATGGACCGCACATCAAGTTATTATCAAAAACCTTAAAATTTCATTTTTGTAGAAAAACTTCTTATGTATTCCATCCATCTTGGCTTTGTTAAATATTATGGCAGCTTTATTCCAAATAACAACCTCATCTTAATCTTTTTTTTATCTCTCAATAAGGGCTTATTGTATAAATGTAAAATTACAAAATTGTTATCTTAATCTAAACTAATCTCATTCATTACAAATTTCCCCATTAACCTGAATTTCATTTCCAACCAAAGGTTGTCTAAACCAGTTTCAATATATCTATATTATTAATAAAATTGTTAAACTCATATTAGAAATGAATATTCATTATTACTTAATTTTACTTAATTTCCCTTTTTTAAATGCACTGTTTCCACTATCAAAGGATATTCAATTTGTGTAATACATGGTTAAATGTAACCTTCATTTTACCATGTTTGGAAAACAGATTCAAAATAATTGTGATCACATTGTTTATCATTAGATTCGTTAACCTGGCACATGTTTTGTCTAAAAAACTGGAATTGGCATGGTGTCCTTCCAGCTTATTACTGACCTCTCATCTCAGCCACATTTCTTTCAGGAGAGCACAAAGGAGGGGGGTCACATCTGCGTACATGACACACACAAGCAATAGAACTAAAGGTCCCAGCATTCGCACACACATACACCAATATCTCTCTCACTTTCTTTTAACTCTCATTAATATTTTCCTGTCTAAATTCTACTTTCTTTATTTTGTTCAGATATCTTTTATATCTAGCTTCTATGATCAGACGGGCAGCCAGAGTGCTCATCCCATCTTCCCTCTCTGACAACATATAAAGAATTCTGTTTTAACTCTCATAGTTGTAGTGCCTGACCCCAAATTCATCCCACAACTTAACATGAAAATGTCCCTTTCTGTTTAGTGTTAATGTCACCCTTGATCCATCCTGCTCACATAGATAGCTGTTTCTCTAGCTGTTTACTCTGCATGATTCTTAGTCCCTGTGAACCTTGGTAACCCAGTTACCCATTGTGGATCTCTGTACACTTTAACCATTAATCTAGGGGCTCAGTATAGGAGGAACCGCACCTTTGGTTCATATGTAGCGCTCCTCTTGCGCTAGGCATTTTTGAGGGTCTCTTACCCTTCATTCCCTTACTTAATTTAATGCCCATAATGACTGGCCAGTCTTCTCTCTTCTCTACGTGTGCCTATACCCTCTTGCCTCTAAACTACTTTATCTAGCAGATTTACTACATATACCTGTGAACAGCACTATTCTTCCCTTTCTTATCTATAACACTCCAATGGACAATAGACAGGGACAACATAACATATAACCACCAATCAATACAGTTCGATTTAGGGGAGTAAAATAGGTACCCTTTGTCCCGAAAATGCCTTACCGATCAAGGAAGTCTGATAACTCAAATGTAAGCAAAAGGCTTACCTCAGCCGGCTGATTATCAGAAATTCCCGGATCGTCTCAAGCTCCTCGTTTCGGATACTCAGGGTCACCTGGAATCCCCTCCTGGCTGGCTCGCCATGCTGACTCGGTTAAATTGATGATAGGCAACTCCTATCCTCATATTGATTAGTGGTTCCAAATTAATAATAACTACTGCAGTAGGGAACAGACACAAAAGATACGCTCAGCATCTATCCAAATTACTGTTCTGCTTTATTATGACGCAATTGAAGGTTTTTATGCACATGATTACGTAGGTATCACATTAATATTACAATTGTACGTTTATGGTAACAAGGGGCGTTACATAGGCAGGCTAATTCTAATCAGGACTCAAAAGAATGTAAACATGTACTGAAAACATTATTAGTGCTGTGTGCACAGTGAGGACAGTGTGCGATACATACAAAATACAATACAATTATATACAGAACTTACAAATTTCCATTACATCACCAAGTACTAAGTCATGTTTTGCTTGGGGATCAAATACTTATTTTACTCACTGAACTGCAGCTTAATTTATTACATTTGTTTTATGTGTTTTTTCTGGATTTTTTGGTTGATATTCTGTCTCTATCATTTAAAATACACCTCTGATAAAAATGATAGACCCTTCATTCCTTTGTAAGTGGGCAAACTAGGAAAAAAAAAATTAAAATAAATTTCACAAACAGAAGACGTAGCCGTATGGGAAAAAAATATGCATTAAACATAAAAGCCAGACCCGGGGGCTATTAGAATAGAAAAGTCTTTTTTTGTGTGTAAAAAATTAGGAAGGTTCTGACAAGGCACTGGATAATCTGCATGGTGCAGATGGGTGGGAGGGCCCAAGGGGAACAAGTGTTACCCATGCGGGCTTGCCCACCTGGTAGTTGGCACACCCTACTTTGTAGAGTGTTATGTTGTAGTTGGTCTAGTTTTTTCTCTGCTGGTGGGTTTTTTTTGTAGGTTCACTAAGAGAGGAGGACAACGAGACAAGCGGCATTAGGGTAAAAGAGTTAAGAATGATGTATAATTACTTAAAAGGAGATGACTAGTCCATTCAAAATTATAGCATATAACGTAAGGGGGCTATGCTCACCCCAAAAAAGGGGCAGGTTGGGGCAGAAATTGAGTCACCACGCGACAGATATTATTTTTATGCAGGAGATGCATTTCACGTCAGGATCCATACCCAAGTTACCGGTACCTTTGTATAACCAATGGTTCCACGCACCATCTCCAGTAGTAAGGGCGAGGGGGTAACTATAGCCTTTGGGAAAACATGCCCCCTGATCCCTACGGAAGTGCAGATAGACCCAGAGGGAAGGTTCCTTTTTATTAAGGGTACATTACATGGAAGTTGTTACACATTTGCCTCCATATATGCTCCAAATACTCGTATAGCAAAATTTCTAGTGAAAACTTTGAAAGTGCTGGGCAAGTTTAGGGAGGGGTTTGTGATTTTAGGGGGAGATTTTAACATTATTATGGACCCTAAATTAGACACCACTGTAAAGAAAACTGCATTATCATTTAGAGCCCTCAAACACGTGAAAAAAATCCTGCAATCCCTGCATTTGGTCGACAGCTGGTGGGCATTAAATGTAGAGATGAGGGATTACAGAATTTATTCGAAAACCCATAAAGTGTATTCAAGTCCGGACTTATTCCTGGTGGATCAGTACTACCTGAAATATGTAAGAGCTGCAACAATTAAACCAATAACTATATCCGATCATGCACCAGTAGTGCTGACGTTCTTGCCGGTCTCTGCAACCCCTAGAGAGTGGACATGGTGACTAAACGAGTCGCTGTTGGGTGATAACCACATATCGGAGGATATACGGCATAAAATGACAGAGTATTTCAAAATCAATACATCAGGTGAGGTATAAAAACAAATAATATGGAAGGCCCATAAGACAGTCATTAGAGAGGAATTAATAGTACACGGATCCCAAGTAAAAAAAAAAGAAAAAGAAAGGAGATAGAGGAGTTGTTGGAAGAAATACACAAGTGGGAGATTAAACATAAAAGTAACCTTGACCCAGGAGAGGCCAGGCAACTGGAAACATTGAGGGGGAGGCTTTCCATATGGGTCAAGGACAAATATAGATTTTTTGCACACCGATTTTATGAGCATGGGAATAAATGCGGCAGATTACTGGCAAGACACCTTAAAAAACAACAAGAACTTTCCCATGTTCATAACATATGAGTGAATAATAAGCAGGTAATAGACACTAGATCCATAGCAAGGGAATTTCAGCATTTTTACACAGGCCTATATGATATACAATCAAACTCATCAAGAATAGAACAAGGGGGGCAAGTAGAAGAAATGAGAGAATATATTAAGGAGTCTACATTACCATCATTTCCCCCTGAAATAACAGCAAAATTAGAGGGACCAATCACTATAGAGGAAATAAAGGAAGTTATAGGAAACTTATCAGCTGGGAAAAGTCCGGGACCGGATGGCTTAACTAACGCGTATTATAGGAAATTTATTGATATACTGGCTATACCACTATGTAATTATTTCAATAAAATCACAGCCACTAACCCCCTACCTCCAGGAGCATTATTAGCATATGTAACAGTTATGCCTAAACCTGGGAAGGATCCACAATATTGCGCAAACTATAGACTTATCTCCCTCCTCAACTCGGATACCAAGCTACTGGCGAAAATTTTAGCGACTAGATTACAGGACAAGGTAATAAAACGAATCCATTGCGATCAAACGGGCTTTATGACGAGTCGGGAAACCAAAGATAATACCAAACCGGGCCCTTCACATACTCCATTGGATGCAGAATGGACCTAATAAAATTCCAAGAATATTGCTATCAATGGACGCCAAAAAGGCTTTTGATAGAGTGAATTGGAATTTTATGATGGAAGTTTTGAGGGGAATAGGCCTAGGGGAGCGGATGATGGGCTGGGTATCAGCACTATATGCTAGACCAAAAGCAAAGTTTAAGATTAATGGGACCTTGTCAGAATGTTTTGACATACGTAATGGAACAAGGCAGGGTTGCCCCCTATCTCCAATATTGTTTGGCCTGACCCTAGAGCCATTTTTGTGTAGAGTAAGAGGAAATAAAGGAATAATGGGAGTGGGAATTGGCCCTAGAGAACACAAAGTATCAGCTTATGCGGATGATTTATTATTTTATCTCTCAAAACCACAAGAATCTATACCCGCATTAATGCAGGAAGTAAAGAGATATGGAAACCTATCTAACTTCAAAATAAATATAGGGAAATCTGTAATATTGCCTAGCCACATGCCACCATTATTAGCCACATCCCTGCAAAAAACTTTTCCATTTATTTGGAATAGGGAATCAAAATATTATTTAGGAGTACATATCACTGCAGAGGCTAAACTCGTGTACGAACGTAACTATGGCTCCTTGGTTGAGGAGATAATAGAGGACTTGTGAAGATGGAAGAGCCGTATATTGGCATGGTTTGGTAGAATTAATGCTCTTAAAATGAACGTGATACCAAGACTAATATATGTGCTGTATACTGTACCGATGGCATTACCTCAAGCTTTTTTTAAAAAGATATGTAGAGCATTCATAGCCTTTATATGGAAAGATGGAAACTCTAGAATTTCCTATGACATTCTGCGCAGAGGTAAAGGGGAGGGGGGAGTAGGGTTACCAGACATTGCACTGTATTACAGAGCAATGTCAGTGGTGCACATTTTAAACTGGACCCATGACAACTCAAGTAAAGCTTGGGTCTCTATAGAAGAAAATATGGCAAGCAGGAGCCTAGAGGGAGCACCATGGATACCAGCCAAAGCCAGGGGATTGTCCAAATGGACATCCCCACTAACCCGCAATACACGGGCAGTGTGGGATAGAATAAATAAAAATGGAAAATATTCGCCACGAACATCCCCACTGGCCCCATTAGGAGGGTACCCATGGTTCCCCCCGGGAGAGGAAAAGGGAGCCCTGGGCTTATGGGAATCAGAAGGGAACACAAAGTGCTTAAGATATGCACCAACAGGATCCTTAGCAGCCGGAATTGGTAGCATCCCAAGGAGGCATGGTTATGTCAGGATGGAGATAATACCAAATTTGGAATTTTCTTAAGAAATGAAGACCCCAATTAAGGGCTGCAAACTCCTTAACCACAATCGAGAGGATGTGTGTGAAGATATCAAAGCCTAACCACCTACTATCACAAATGATTCTGAGTGGACAGAATACCACAACCCCTCCCCTATTTTATCAAAGAGTGGTAGAAAAAATTAAACTGTACATTTACTTCACCAGAAATAAAGAAACTAATAGAGGTGATGCATACAACTTCTATAAGTTCATCCATCCAAGAGATGTCATACAAGTATTTAGCTAGATGGTATCAGACCCTGCAGTGACTAGCACAGATATACTCAACATCAGATGGATGTTGCTGGAGGGGGTGTAAAGATAGGGGCACCTGTCTCCATATCTGGTGGTCCTGCCCAAAGATAAGAACATTCTGGGAAGAAATAGTCCCGTGGATCAGGAAACTGTCTGACAAGCCTATAGAATTAACACCTTTGCATCTTTTGTTTCATGGGACTAAGGGATCTATAAAATCTTATCAAAAAAGCATTACACCACACCTATTAAACGCAGCTAAGATGCTGATACCCAGATATTGGAAACAAGTAACACGCCCCACCTTTGAGGAATGGAAAAGGGAAGTGGAGGTTATAATGGAAATGGAAAGGTGGGTGCATGAGACCAGAAACCAACAGGGGAAGTTTAAGAAAATATGGGCAGGTTGGAAGCACTATGCACCAGAGATGGAGAGAAGTTAAACAAAAAAAAGACATCAGTTAGTAAATAAAGACCCCTATCCCTTTCAATAAAAAGGGGAAAAGGAAAAGAAAACCTGAAATTGCCGCTTGTTAAAAGAAACATCTGAAATTAAGTAGATAGATAATGGACAAACTACAACATTTTTAGGAGTATATAATTGGTTAAGTGTCGTATGTTGATTATAGAGGAAAACCCCCCTTTTCCCCAACCTGGGGTGGGGGAGAGAAGGAGAGACATCTTATAAAAATTCACATTATAAATATGTTAAGATTAATATAATATTTAGCTAGTATGAATGTAAACATTCACAATATTTTTGAACATTTATGCACGAACAAACACAGAAATCAGATATGGGGAGGGATGGAAATTTTCCACCCCCCCCTCCTTTTATATGTATAAATAATACACACCTTTTTTTTTCTATCACAGTTACTCACTGAAATATTAAGAAAACACATGGAGCACAAGCAATGGAGCACAAGCACATAATATTCATAAAGAGGATTGCCTCCCTCTCTCCTCCCCTTCCTGGTTATACCCCTCCCACCCAGACACCCCTTTTTTTCCTGGGGAATATATCAAGGGGAGTATCCCCTATTATCTGAGTGTTTTTTTCTTGTGATATGTATGATTCAATGTTGTTATTTGTATAATATTTGTGAAGAAAAAAATTAATAAAGTATAAAATTTAAAAAAAAAGGGGGCAAACTTACAAAATCTGCAGGGGATCAAATAATTATTTTTCCCACTGTAAATTATCCACTTAAAAATAATATTTCTTCATTGCTCATTTCTAATTCTCCTCCTCCATGAAGAAAAAAACACCACCAACTGTGCTCTTGTAAATAAATCACTCACCGGACCAAAATGACCCCTTTAATCAAAAAGAGGGTCATTATGCGCTTTTTTTTTTAGGATCCTCCAACAGCTCCCACAAAGGTATATTCACTGCGTCTGATTTTATCTCCTCCACTCCACCATAGAAACCAAGAGATAAAAACTAATATAGTGTAGTATGTTTATATGTTTACTTGATATAAATGTTAAATATAGTCTGCTCAAATTAAAAAGTGCCTACACTTTGGCACAGATAAGACTTGCATATAACTGCAGAGAGGGACACCGCAGCTACACTCTGGCCCTGGAGCTAGTGTATGCTCCAATTACTGGATGTTCGGGATCGGAAGTGACATGACCAGAAGTTGCTCCTCAATGCATGTTTTGGCAAACTGATGTAATCAGGAAGCTTTATATAGTTCATGTATTTCCACTCCCAGGTCACATGGTAATATGAAAAAAAAATCCTCCCCTCTGTGACTTTTAACTATTGGCACATGTTTAAACTAATTATATTATACCCATATGTCCAAATACAAAATAAAATCATTATACAATTTTGTATATACAATAAAATAAGGTAAATACAAATAAATTAATCTATACGCACTAAAACTTATAAAACCCTAAACTATTAGATGTAAAATATGTACACTACTAGGGAGACATCTTTGTTTTGTTTTGCAATATTCACAAATACACTTGAGATCAAATAGAACACATTTATTTTGTTATTGCGGTTTAATTCTTTTCCATAGGCGCGGGGTTATGTTATTTTTACATTTGCCTTTTACATGATTCAGAATTCAAAGTGCAAATGGCTTCATCTGATTTACAAAGCTCAGCAAATATTAACTTTCCTAAGGTAACATTCCCAAAACCTATAGTAAATTAACTCCAGTACTGTATGATTTCATTGTAGTGTTTCAATCATAATAGGGTTTATTTTTTTTGTGCATCAGGTAACTGCAATTATACATTAAACAAAGAATGTCCATTCAGCTGCGCATCTAGGCAAGGATTCCCCAAAGTGGTCAATATTGACCCCCAAGGGTAGGTGGACTATCCAATGTGTCCATAAAATATCTAGAGTTCAAAAAGGGACAGTTAATATCTGTTAAAAAGACTGTCAGCAACTTAGAAAATGCAGTTAAAAGCACAGAAAATACAAGTATTTTAATTGCTTACTTAGATTGTTTTTTAGGGAGGAGAGAAGAGGCATACTATAAAGTGTAATCTGAGTGACAGCTCTGAGTCTTGTGGCTGTTGACATCACATCCAATGGTAATGTCCATCAGTAGTCTCGAGGCCATTGGATGTCTACACAAGAGAGGCTTTTGCAGGTAAATAACATGCATAACAGATGTTAAATTCACATATAATGTTATGGAAAGGTTTTTGTTGAAATGAATGGTCTGACAATAGGGTTTCTTTAAGCAATCATGTTGTGTGAGATCTGTTTGATCTGAGGTTCCTAGGGTATTCTTAAGCATCCTGTGTAGTCTCCTCCAACTCTTATGCCCTGTACACACGGTCGGATTTTCCGACGAAAAATGTGCGATCGGAGCTTGTTGTCGGAAATTCCGACCGTGTATGGGCTCCATCAGACTTTTTCCAACGGATTTTTCGACACACAAAGTTTGAGAGCAGGCTAAAAAATTTTCGGACAACAAAATCTGATTGCGTCAATTCTGACCGTGTATGGACAATTCCGACGCACAAAGTGCCACGCATGCTCAGAAGAAATTCCGAGATGGAACAGCTCGGTCTGGTAAAATTGGCGTTCGGAATGGATATAGCACTTTCGTCAGGCTGCAATGTTTAAAATTGTTTAATGCAGCGCACTCTCTTCTTCTTTATAATGCTTGGAGAATGAAGTTGTTTTGCTGCTCATATTCACACAGACTTTTCACAAACTTCTTTCTTTATTATTTATCATGATTTCATTAATATATTTTGACTTGTCACATCTGACAAAAAAGATATGTTTTTTTTTTGGGGGGTTTGTATTTTTTTCAAGCCTGATCGTGTTTTTATTTTTATTTTTTTTTTATTTTACTCGAGAATATTTTTGGATGTGTTTTGTGTGTCAAGTTACCACAACACCATTATTACCTTGTATTATTTAATCTCAAGGAGATTTCTTGGTGTTGGTGTCTCTTGTTAATTTCACATTGTATTTTAGAAATGTACCTGCCTCCTCATAAACAAACTGTCCTTTTTGAAGGAAAACACACATAGGCAAGTATAATTGAAACAAAAAAACATTTATTGAGGGCTCAGAACCAAACAAAGAGGGAGGCAATGCTGGAGAAACATCATAAATTGATGAAGCCTTTGACCCCCAGGGCACACATCAATTATTTTACAGCAAAATTGGTGGCCTGAGGAGTTCATATCTAAGGGAGTGCAGTCTGGTCCAGAAGTCCCAGAGATCATGAAAGCAGCAGATGACATGTATGTCCCCAGGCTGTGGTCATACAAGAGCCTGCATCTTTTGCCAGACCAGACTGAACCCAGGGCCATCACTCTCTGGTCTTCCTTAGACGCTTCCTTCCCGGCTGTGGCTCTGGTGTTGGAGGTGTGGCAGGAGGAGGAGTAGGACCTGGAGGAGGAGGAGGAGGAGGAGGACCTGGAGGAGGTGGACCATGCGTGAGCTGACAAATGTGGGTTTCACATGTGAGTTGGCCCCTCAACCCCTTATTTAGAGCTTCCAAAATGACAAACTCACATAAGAGGCGTTGGCCCTCCTCCATCTGCATCATTTTGCAGGTAGTTAGCTCTGCAAATTATCTTCCACACTGTGGGGTGTTCTGAGGACCTCAGTAGCCTTCCAAAAGAGGCCTATTGCAGCCTCCTCCAGGTTACTCCTCTTGCTGCCACTTTTTCTTTGAAGGCGGAGGGGAGGGACCTGGGTATCGGGCAGCCTGCTTGGCCCGGCCACCTCCTGGCTGAGACTTCCCTGTGTATGAAAAAGGGACACGGTTTTAGTTTTTGCTTCATCGATCACAATCAGAAATTAGTACTCCAAACTAACATATATTTAACATCATTGATTGGACAACCAGAAATGTTTAGAAGAATGCTATACCTGGCTCAAACTGGGCTCCTCCGCATGTTGCTGCCTGGAAGGCCCAGGTTGGGCATCAGAAGCCTCAGCTGGGGAGGAAGGAAGCATGCAAGGAAGAGTGGAGAGTGCTGGCCTGGGGTCAGTCTGGCCTGCCAGAAAATGCAGCCTGTCATAGTACCACAACCTGGGGAGATAAATGTCATCTGCAGCTCTGGATCTCTGGGAATCCTGGACCTTCTTGTGCTCCCTTTGATAAGTGCTCCTCATGCCACCAATTAGGATCTTCAAATAGGTAATGTCTGCCATGGGGATCACCGGCTTCACAAATTGCAGCAAATTATCCAGCGCTCACTTCCTCTTTGTTTGGTTCTTATATTCGGGGTGGTTTACCTGCCACAGACAGGGCATCTCCCTGAACATAGCTATGAAGATTGGCATAAAGTCCTGATCATTGACTAGATCCATTTTCACTGCAAGACACACCACCAGACAAACCCTAATGTCAGTCTAAAGTCTTATACACTTGTCTAAATACAGGCCTCAATCTAGAAGCAGTATAGGCCCAAATTAAAATCTTACGTTCGTTATCACGATCAGCACCTCTGATACTCCTTCCCCCGCTCACAGATCGTACGTACTACGCACGCGTTTTACGCTTTATATACACTGCGCATGCGTGAAACTGCGCCCGCCCCTGACGTTCTTTCTAGTCTATTCCCCGCCCCTTCTCGTTCGGCGCAGTGGGGAAGAGCACATGGTGGAGACACAGCAGGTGCGTGCTAATTACAGCAACAAGGAGGAGGAGGAAAGCCCGGAGCCAGAAACATCCCGATCCCGGAAGAGACGATTTAAGGCCTCAAATGTCCTTTGGGGAGATGTTGGAGATGGTCGACATAATGAAGAGGGCCGACTATGATGGGAAGTATGGACCTTACCCCAACCCCAATGTCAGAAAGACCAAGATAATGGTGAAAGTGGTCAAAAGTCTGCAGAAGAATTTCGGGGTACGACGATCCAAGGATCAGCTCAGGAAGCGGTGGTCGGACTTCAAATTAAGGGAGCATGATCAGTACAGAAGGATCAGGAGAGTGCTGCAAAAAAGTAAGTAGTTGTGCTGTGTTCCTATTCTTTATTTTTCTAACGTTCGTGCTACTCCATGTGCTTTTCTTTACTGTTGTACAGTTTAAAATGGCAACTTTCATGTTCATGGACACATTGTTCGTTCGTATGAAACATTGTTCGTTCGGCATAGAAAACCCCATTGTTTTGGCCATATGCATTTGAATACATTTTTTCGGGCCTACTTCTCTTAAAATAATTTTGGAGTCTATATGGGTTTTGTAACGAGCCCCTTGCTCGCTCGGTTCCACTCTCCCGACACTCCTCTGCAGCTATAGAATCAGATTGCAGATCACAACATCTGATTGTTCGGTCATCCAATGCTCCGGGATTAGAACTACAGCTATGTGCCATTCTAACCCAGTTGTGATAGCTCAGAACAAACACCAGGCAGGCTGTATGTAAGTTCAACCAGGAATCTTTCTTTATTGACAAATACAGGCTCTTTTATACAATAAAAGAGGAGGTGCGTACCTCCGGCTCATATTACTCTGAACATACACCTGTGACCAGAAACCTAATTAACATGGGCTAATTAACTAATCCCTTTAGACAGCCTAGATGACTCACACATGACCTTTAGGCCAGACTGGCCGTCTTGTAGCTCAGAACCCCCAATCAACATTATCACAATAGCAGAGTTAATTAACACAAACAACAATGGGGATCTAATGACTCTTAGATCCCATTCTAGAGACTTATTTACAATACACATTCTAGCAGGCAACAGATAGACAGGTGCTGGAATTGACATCAGCATCTCCTAACAGTATTTGTCCCAGCATTATGAATCAGCCAATATTTCTAATATGGCAAATCCAGGGTCCCCAGAGTCTGTGTGTCCTGGGGGACCAGGACCCGAATCCAAAGTAGTACCACCTCAAGGGTCCCCAGGCATACAGCTCGTAAAGAGGACCGTTCCCCCAAATGCCAGGGCCCACGATCGATCGCAAGAGGCTAGCATTCAGTCCCCTCCAAAAGTCTCTCTCCCGGCTAGGTCTGTCACAGGTTTGTAACTAGAATGTAATGCAAACTAGATTCTGTGTCAGGACACTCAGCAGCTGTTTACACATCTGGACACTGGAGCACTAGTGTGGGACACCAGAACACCCTTTTTATTAGGGGGCCCACACAGGTGCTCCAGTGTATACTATAGGGGGTGACTCCATCTGTGAAGCTTGTACAAAACAGGTAAGTATTCGAGCTTGACAAAGGAAAACAATATTTAATCATCTTGGAACTCTGCCAAAATAGATAATTGTACCCCACTTCCAAGCATTGTTTCATATTCCTATTTCTGCCATCAAATATCTGTGTGCTAAGTATACCTATTTTTTTTTTACATAGGGGAGAAAAGACTCAGAGCACACCACTCATCTGAGGAGACCACAGACCCCCCACCTCATGAAGAAGGTGAAATCCCCCAAAGCCAACAGGAGGAGGAGGAGGAAGACGTGGTGGAAATTGTCACCACAACAGGTGAGTGTCTGCGACCACAGGCTCAGGTAAGAGATGGATGCCGGCATATTTATAATACATGGTGTGTTTTTTTTTTCTATATTTTTAGGTGATCATGATGTTGTGGATCCAGGTCATTTCACCAGTGAAAGTGCACAGATCCTGATCAGTGAGATCATGGGGTGTAATAGGGACTTGGAAAACATCCAGAAAAACATCAATGATGTTAAAAAAAAAATGAAGAACATCATTGATGTTTTAGGGAGAGTTTAAAAGACCTCCAAATCCCTGACTTTTTGTTGGTATTTGTAATGGAAGAATTTTTAACATTTTTTGCCATTTTATAGAAAAGCCAAATTTTGAAGATGCACACAGTGTGTCAACATGTGCTATCTGCCATCAAGGGAGATCAATGTAAGTGTTTTGGGGGTGCAACCCCTTCCTCAATAATAAAGTAGCTGAGAGGAAGGGGTTGCACCCACAAAACACATCCCTTGATCCCCTGTGATGGCAGATAGCACATGTTGACATTCGGCAATTTGTGTGCATCTTCAAAATTTGGCTTTTCCAGGGGTGACTTCACCCCATTTGAATGCAAAATCAAACACAGTTTATAAATACTCATGTCTGATATTGCCTTCAATTTCTACAAAAGTTGAACTTTGTAAGTTCCAGATTTGCATATTTCTTGTTGGTTTTAAACATGCCTGTTTTACCTTAAATGGACATTTTTCCTTTTATTAATGTGACCCAAAAAATTGTTATACAACAAACAAGTTTGTTTTTTTTCAAAAACCTTTTATAAATGCACATGTGATTATGCTGGTTTTAAAAGATTGATACTCAAGAATGTGTGGATTATTGTTTCAATGCTCCTAAAATTTTGTTGTGGTAAAATTGTTGTTTTCTGTGACAATGGGAGTTATTTCCTAAGGGCAAATCCACTTTGCACTACAAGTGCAGTTTCAGTGCCGGCTCAAGTGCACTTATGCAAAGTATCTTTTCCTTTAGTAAATAACATCCAACAGTGCTTTCTAATGTTACACAATCACAACATTTTCAGGACTCCCCACATTTCTGTCAGTGTCAGCTAAAAGAAATACAAGCAGTAAATGTCACCAAAGATTTTAGTAGTTAAAATGATTTTTTTATTTTAAAAATGTATCAGACATTGTCTGGCATATTGATGCCCCCCTACCTGCAAAGTAATCAAGGTATCTAAGACGGACCTCGCGGGCACTCGGGGGGCAAGCCAGGACGGCCAGCCTCAAGCGCCATCAGGGTTGGTTCATTTACTTGAATTCCGGCCTCAGGCCCAACTGAGGCAGCATAGTTGGCGGAATTTCGCCTTAAAAAGTTGTGGAGAGCACAGCACGCCACAATGATATGATTCAGTTTATACTCCGCCATGTGTATTGGTGTAAGAAATAAGCGGAACCGGCTGGCCATGATTCCAAACGTGTTCTCCACCACTCTTCTGGCTCTGGTCAGTCAGTAATTAAAAACCCTCTGGTCCGAGGTGAGAGTCCTCATAGGGAATGGCCACATAAGATGGTCCCCCAGCGCAAACGCTTCATCCACAACAAAGACGAATGGGAGTCCTTCCACATTGTCTTCTGGAGTTGGCAAGTCCAAGCTGCCATTCTGGAGACGCCTGTAGAACTCCGTCTGGGCGATGACTCCACCATCGGACATCCGGCCATTCTTCCCCACGTCCACATACAGGAACTCGTAAGTAGCCGACACCACTGCCAACATCACAATACTATTGAACCCCTTGTAGTTGTAATAGTATGACCCCGAGTTGAGTGGTGGGATGATGTGAACGTGTTTCCCATCAATTGCCTCTTTGCAGTTAGGAAAGTCCCACCACTGGGCAAAGTGGGAGGCCACAGTCTGCCATTCCTGTGGTGTGGAAGGAAACTGTGACGTCAAACAAGAAAAACAAATTAATCATTTTGCACATAAACATGGAAAGCAGATTAGACACACGCATTCTTGGCCAACATCAGTATAACATTTTAAAGGATATATAGAGTGAATCCGCGCTATGGATAAAGGTACTCTCTGGGTGGTTAGGAGCTGCTGCCCCTACAGGTATAAATCCACCTGGGTAGAAAAATACTGCAATATGAATAAAGATAAGGGGTGTAGGTGTGGCGCTGCTCTGATGTCATGTGATTTTTTATGGTTGCCTTGTGTGATGACTTAATTGAAATTTGCTGACTAAATGTGTTGTCTTGCAAAATTCTAAAGTAAAAACCTCATAAATAAAACAGTGCTTTAAAAAGTGACTTCTTTACAGAGAACATATCATAAACAAAATAACACTGTTGAAAATTTAAATTTAAAGTGGCATGTGATATAGCCTTAAAATGCTAATTAGTGCTTTGTCACGGAACGTCCCACACTCCGCTTGAGTGTTTCCGTCAGTATACCACTTCCTCCCAGTCTGGATACAGATATCAGATATTCCAACTGCTCCCAAGCACAAAACAAGGCGACACTTGTTTCACTGCTAACATGGACTGTTTTTATTTAGAATCAAAATTACAAGACTTTATATGACGTTGGAACCTCCTCTAACAATACAACTGTAACCTAATTAACATGAGCTAGTTTACTAAATCATTTACCCAGACTAGGTGACTATTCAATACACGTTACCATAAACATTACCCCGGGTTAATTAGAACAAACAACAATGTGTGGAATACCCTTAGAACCTGTGGTAAGCCAGATTAGACTCATTTACATTAAACACATTATAGCAGACAACAAGACAGGTAGTTGGAGTTGATGACACCAGCATCTCCTCACAGTATGTGTCCCAACAGTATGAATCAGTCTTATCAGCAGGGGGGCTGCTGGAGGAATCCCCCCTCCTCAGCCTAGTCATCAACAAACTACAGTAGGAGTAGACTGTTCATCTCCTAGCCAGTCCTGGAGGCCAATGTGATCAGCTCACTCAATTAACATGTTGAGTTCAGAATCAAACAAACCAATAATAGTCTTTACATATATATCCTGGGAGATATTGGGGATAAATATTACTGTCCCATTTTAAGCAATCCAAGACATACCCTCCAAGTCACCATTTCCCATATGGCATACACAGGGTCCCCAGAGTCTGTGTGTCCTGGGGGACCAGGACCTGAATCCACAGTAATACCACCTCAAGGGTCCCCAGGCATACAGCTCACAAAGAGCACCATTCCCCCAAATGCCAGGGCCAATAATCGGTCGGCAAGAGGCTGGCATTCGGTCCCCTCCAAAAGCCTCTATCCCGGGTGAGTCTGTCACATTTCTCCCCCATCAAAGGTTGACTAACAAGGTCCCAGACCTCCACCTGGTCTGGACATGCGTTAGTCAGGCAGAGTGAACTCATATAGTCTGTCCACATGATCTCCTTTCTTGGCTGCAAGGAATAGTTGATCTCAGTAGGTGTGGGGCAGAGGTCATTTACTCTCTGTCCGGCTGCCAGTGCTTCAGCTGGGTGGTTTTTAACATTCCGGGGCTCGGTCTGCTGCTGGGCAGAGGGGCCGATCGCCCCAGCTTTCTGAAACTGTAGAGACACTGTAGGTGATAGGCAGAGGCCAGCGGCGCTCTGCCCTGTTGCCAGTGACTAAGCTGGGAGTAGCAGCTTTACTACATCAGCTTGTCACTGGAGAGAGGGGCCGACTGCCCCGGCTCCCTGGATCTCACAGTTGTTGCAGGTTGGTAGCACTCTGCCCTGTTGCCAGCACTTCTGCTGGAGACTTCATACCCTCTGCTCTGGCTAACCGCTGGGGCAGGGGGCTGGATTCCTCCACTCCTGAACTGTGTAGCTGCCATTGGGGAGGTGAGTCGGCTGCTTCCTGTTCCATTCCCTCATCTGGCTGCTGGGATGACATGTCTGTGGTACTGTCTCCCAGCTGCAGGGATCTTTGCTGGGGAGGAAACACCACTTCCTCCACCCTGGCCAACTGTTGGGGAGGGACGAAGAACACCTCCTCTCCCTTCTCCCCCTGTATCTGCTGCTGGGAAGTGATTGCCACCTTCTCACCCTGAGCCTCGGAAACTGCCACAGGTGTGGGGCAGAGATCTTGGACCCTCTGTCTGGTGACCAGCATTTCAGCTGGGGAAGTTCCTTGTAACTCCACAGATACTGCTGTTGGTGCTGGGCAGAGCACAGTGAAGTTTGGCCCTAATACCAGCTCTTCTGCTGGAGGCTCATCAGGTTGTTCTTCCTCAGCAGAAAAGTCTATCAAATTCCCTGTCTCTGCAACTGCTGTCTGGGGATAGAGGTTCACCATCTCCTGTCCATGGAACCCAGAAAATGTTATCAGTGCTGGGCAGAGGTTAGCAGAGCTCTGCCCTGTTCTCAGCACTTCAGCTTTGGGGATGGCAATCTCCAGATTTTCCACTGCTGATTCTCTGGCATGCTGCTGGACAGGCACATTCCTCCATCCAAGATCATCCCATGCAGAAACAGGATCATCAAGGTCAGTCAGCACTTTCTACATCCGCCATAAGACCTCCGCCTCCATAGCTGCGGGGGCAGGTTGGCAAAGCACACTATTACTCTGCCACCTTGCCAACTCTTGAGCCAGGATTTCAGGGTTGGCAACTGGTATTTCCTGATAGTCCCAGGCAAAGGGAGCCCAGCCCTGGCACTGAGCAACATCTAGCAGCCGTCTGTAGGCGATCTCTAGCTCCCATTCCTGAATGGCCAGAAACTCCAAATCTTCTTGTGCCCAGTGCACTTTCAAGATGTTCAGTAGCCCTTTTCTGAAATCCATGATTTCGTCCAACCACCACTCCAAATCACTCCCAAAGTTAGGGTCCCCTGTCAGCTTCACATACAACAGTCCCAAGCTACTGTAGCTTAAGCCTTCCATTGGGCTGTCATCCGCTATCCAGGGACATACTTGGGATACATGCCACTGGAGGGCTCTGTAGCTTTCATCCAGCTTCATCTCTGCCCAGACCAGCCTGCCTAATTCAGCTGTCTGCTCCTTGTGTGTTTTTTCTCCCAAAAACCGCACCCGCAATCCATACTGCAACCACTACCTTTCCTGGATGGAGCGGAGAACTTTTCCCTGGTGTCGCTGCTCACGGGCTAGTGCTTCTTTCCAGAGTTTGCAGCGAATAGAATCACATCATCCCAGCAGGACCTGCTCTGATACTGGTCCTCTGTGCTGTATCTGCATCTCTCGCAACCTCCTTCTGAATTCCTCCTCCATGGCAGCTGGCGTCTGTACCTCTTCTCTCCTCTCCTGCTATCCGGACCTTGGATCCAGGTGGAAGTTTGGATGTCCCAGACTGCAGGAAGCATCCCGCTGCTTGCCACCAATGTCACGGAACGTCCCACACTCTGCTTGAGTGTTTTCTTTCAGTATACCACTTCCTCCCAGTCTGGATACAGATATCAGATATTCCAACTGCTCCCAAGCACAAAACAAGGCGACACTTGTTTCACTGCTAACATGGACTATTTTTATTTAGAATCAAAATTACAAGACTTTATATGCTGTTGGAACCTCCTCTAACAATACAACTGTAACCTAATTAACATGAGCTAGTTTACTAAATCATTTACCCAGGCTAGGTGACTAATCAATGCACATTACCATAAACATCAACACAGGGTTAATTAGAACAAACAACAATGTGTGGAATACCCTTAGAACCTGTGGTAAGCCAGACTAGACTCATTTACATTAAACACATTATAGCAGACAACAAGACAGGTAGTTGGAGTTGATGACACCAGCATCTCCTCACAGTATGTGTCCCAACAGTATGAATCAGTCTTATCAGCAGGGGGGCTGCTGGAGGAATCCCCCCTCCTCAGCCTAGTCATCAACAAACTATAGTAGGAGTAGACTTTTCGTCTCCTAGCCAGTCCTGGAGGCCAATGTGATCAGCTCACTCAATTAACATGTTGAGTTCAGAATCAAACAAACCAATAATAGTCTTTACGTATATATCCTGGGAGATATTGGGGATAAATATTACTGTCCCATTTTAAGCAATCCAAGACATACCCTCCAAGTCACCATTTCCAATATGGCATACACAGGGTCCCCAGAGTCTGTGTCCTGGGGGACCAGGACCCAAATCCATAGTAATACCACCTCAAGGGTCCCCAGGCATACAGATCACAAAGAGCACCGTTCCCCCAAATGCCAGGGCCCATAATCGGTCGGCAAGAGGCTGGCATTTCATCCCCTCCAAAAGCCTCTATCCCGGGTGAGTCTGTCACATGCTTGTTTTTCAATTGTGTTACACCCTCTGGTGTATGTGTTGTTAGGTTAGAAAATTAGTGTAGATTGCTCCTCTAGATGTTGGTTGTGGGTAGGAATGATTAAATATGCAAATAAAAATTACAGATGGATGTCGCATGAACCAAAACTAAAAGTGAAAAACTATTTAGTGATTACACATATGTGAATACTTGTAATTAAAGTGCCTTGTGCTAAATGTGGATTTATAAGTATTGTAATTCTATATCACATATCATTTCATTTAAGCACAAAAAATGTGCTAGTTATACTAAAATCATAAAGTGACAGGTGCTTAAACTGTAAACCAAGTGATTTGTGCTTCATAAGCCCAGTACTTGCTGGAAAAGGATATATACATAATTATGGTGAAAAGTCTTTTAAATGGCTTAAAAAGTCTTTGTTTAAATAATGATTAGGAAAGGGTTAGATTCTCATTGGGAGGTGGTATTGTAAAAAACCATTCCTTATTCAAGTGCTGGTCTCGTGATGGTGCTCCTTAACCGGGGTCTTATTGTGCTTGCACTCACCGAATATTGACACCCCTGCAGGGGTATGAGCAGTCACAGTGTTTGCCATTGTGTAGCAGCCCTGGATGTCTCTGGTCCGTACTGTGAGTGTTGCTATGCCGGCTCAGGATGTTTTCACCATAGAAAAGAAGGAATGTCCATAGCGTGAACCCATTTAAAAACTTTTATTGTACCATGTATCAAGATTGTACTCACATTTTTAAAGATACTGATAAGCATGTAATGAACAGTCCGCGGTGATCGGACCGCGGTGATCGACTTGTACTTGTCTATCTGGAGGTGACGCAAGACGTGGATAAGTCCCGCCCAAAGGCTATATCACATGCCACTTTAAATTTTAATTTTCAACAGTGTTATTTTGTTTATGATATGCTCTCTGTAAAGAAGTCACTTTTTAAAGCATCGTTTTATTTATGAGGTTTTTACTTTAGAATTTTGCAAGACAACACATTTAGTCAGCAAATTTCAATCATCATCAAGTCATCACACAAGGCAACCATAAAAAATTGCATCACATCAGAGCAGCGCCACACCTACACCCCTTATCTTTATTCACACCAGTATAAGATTTAGTTTAGGGAGTATTTAAAGACAAAGGTATAAGGTCCACCTGTCAGATTCCTCCTCCCCCCTCTCATGGGCCATTTCTAAAATTTTATGGGGGGGATATGTTTTGGACAGGTAACCCTCTCCACTTCATTGAGAGATGGATGCCTAAATAATGTGTATGACTTTGGCCAGCCCCTCCCTACTTTACACTATTGGCAGCCCACTGGACAGGTAAGAAGTGTCATAATACAAAGAGATAAATACACATTGTACACATTTTAGCACATTTTTACATTCTGCTATTACCTATCAAGATAATAATAGGATACAAAAACTTTAAACAGTAGCATTTGAAAGTATTCAGGCAGGCCCTTGCACTACATGCTTTGGGGAATTCATCCATAAATCTGACCACTAAAGAGGTGGGTATAGTGTGTATGGGTTTGGCAAAGTCAGCAGATAGAGGATTGTTATCAGCTGAGTTAGCAGTTGGGGGGGAGGGAGGGTTCCAAATGATTTTGGGACACAAAAAAAAAGCCTCAGCCACTCTGCCTGAATTTCAAACACACATCACATTTTTATACATTTTAGGGGTTTTTTTTTAGGGTAAAGCACTGCTATGGAGCTGACAAAATACATTGTTAATTGAGTAGACTAGGTGAATATAGGGCACGGAGAGCATGCTGGGGAGGTAAGTGAAGGCAAATATGTATGAAGGACAAAAATAAAATACCTAAAATTCCAGCATGCATGAGGACAAAGGGGACATTCACAGCATATTACAATCATGGTAATTAGGGAATGAGGAAAGAAATACAATATATTAGCAAACATTAAATATAATAAAATGTGATGTTAAAGGATAAAAATCTTACCTTAATATACTCCTTCTGCAGGACCTGAATGATGGCAGAACAGGTCTCTGGGATAATGATCCCCAGAGCCTGGGGATCGAGAACTTGAGGTCCTGCAGGCTTCTCCCCGTCGCCAAGTACCGCAGGGTGGCGACGAGCCTCTGCTCCGGAGTGATGGCTTGCCTCATGCAGGTATCCTGCCTGCTGATATAGGGGGTTAGCAAAGCCAACAAACGGTGAAATACGGGGTCCGCCATCCTGAGAAAGTTCCTGAAATCATCAGGATTATTCTCACGGATATCACGGAGCAAAGGCATGTGACAGAACTGGTCACGCTGGAGCAACCAATTCTTGGTCCATGAACTCCTCCCCACCCTGTTCATGGACTGGATTTGTGTCAAGGTAAGGACCCCAACACCAAGCCCCCGAACAGCACGAATGCTACGAGGGGTACGTATACGCAACATGGCTAGAAAATGGTCGGCTGCTCAGAACGAGGTAACAGAATGCACTGAAGAACAGCAAGGCCTGTGAAGAGCGACCTGAAAAACAGCAACGAGTGGACAAGAACGCACTTAAGAATCAAATACGAACTCACTGCACGCACTGAAGACCAGATACAAACCCACAAGCACAAACTGAACAACAGAAAACGATCTGAAAACCAAGAGTCTGAAAAAATGTGAATCTTCTCTTACCAAACTTTTACTAACACGAGATTAGCAAAAGGAGACCAAAGGATGCCGTGCTTGGTTCTGAACTGCCCTTTTATAGTCGTGTTGTACGTGGGGTACGTGACTGCGTTCTTGGCGATCGGAAATTCTGACAACTTTGTGCGACCGTGTGTATGCAAAACAAGTTTGATCCAACATCCGTCGGAAAAAAATCCATGGATTTTGTTGTCGGAATTTCCGATCAATGTCTGATCATGTGTACAGGGCATTACAGTATAAATTAATACATTCAAACTATTAAAGATTGTATGGTTTGTGACTTCTTGTCCATTTCTTTATTGAAGAGAGCTGCATTATTGTAGCTGTTAGAATTGAATTCCAAAAAGTTTGACCATTACTGAATAATAAATCTCAATTCCAAGTTTGTTATTCAACCCAGAAAAGGTCAACAGAGGGGGATCCCGAGGGCATTGCTGATGTGTGGAGAGGGTGGTTTTCCTTGACAATCTTTATGTTTTGTTTTTTTTAAGCTGTGCTTGTGCGGGGAGGGTGCATATAAATTGGATATAGGCTTTAAAGTAAATCTATAATATAAATGGATGAAAATTCATTTCTAGAGCTCTGTATATCATGAATTGGTGACCGCCATGTTCATTTTTTTTTCAAAAAATAGTTTTTTCCTTTTTATATTTTTTAGTCATCTCAGCGTTATTGGTCTAATTCAACCTTTTCTAGCCCCTTCTTGTCTAAATGTACTTGCTCTAGCAGTGGCTATACATCGTGTCTCTGAACCAGCTTTATGAGAACAATGGTGGACCGTGCCTGAGCAATGTATACTAGTAGACTCAACCAGAGGAGCGTGTTACAGGGTGACAATGCAGGAACACAATTGAAGGACATTGCTACCCCCAATGGGAAGTGCCTGAACAAGGACCCTTATGGTAAGATTACCAGGCATTAATTTAATGGCTTCAACCCCGGATGATTTTACCCCTTCCTGATCAGAGTACTTTTTGAGATTCGGCACTGCTTTGCCTTAACTGAAAATTGTGCGGTCGTGCGACATTGCACCCAAACAAAATTGACATACTTTTTTCCCACAAATAGTGCTTTCTTTTGGTGGTAAATATCTCCCACAAATATATAAAAAAACAAATTTTTTCCTCAGTTTAGGCCGATATGTATTCTTCTACATATTTTTGGTAGAAAAAATTGCAATAAGTGTATATTGATTGATTTGCACAAAAGTTATAGCGTCTACAAAATAGGGGATCGTTTTATGGCATTTTTATTATGGATTTTTTATTATTAGTAATGGTGGCGATCTGCAATTTTTATCGTGACTGCAGACACATCGAACACTTTTGACACTATTTCGGGACCATTGTCATTTATTCAGCAATCAGTGCTATCAAAATGCACTGATTACTGTGTGAATGACACTGGCAGGGAAGAGGTTAAACACTAGGGGGCGACCAAGTGTGTCTTAGGGAGTGATTCTAACTGTGGGTGAGTGGGCTACCACTCACATGAAAGCGATCACTGCTCCTGATGACAGGGAGCAGTGATCTCTGTCATGTCACAAGGCAGAACCACAGGTCCCGCGGGCACGGTCATGCTGTACATGGCGGGCGCGCTGCCAGCGGCGCGCGTGTGCCCACTGGCCCCGCCAATTAAAGGGGATGTACAGGTACGCCCATTTACCCACCGCTGCCATTGTGCTGATGTATATCAGCGTGCAGTGGCCGGCAAGTGGTTAATGTAAGATGCATAATTGAAATGATTGAATACGACTTTTTAAAATAAATTAACATTGACCCTAACATATGAAAGATAATCTGCATTTATTTTTTTCTGAGATGTACCACATTTCATACTTCCTTGTACCTTGTGTACTTGGATATGATTTACATTGTTTTTTATCTGCTGTCTTATAACACTATAAGCTTTACTTAATTCATATAAATCACATAACTCCCAACATTTTGAGATGGGAATGAGGGACACCTACTTGCAAACGTATGTAGGCATAGGACACGCCCCCTGACACACACCCTTAAAGGAGAATTAACCAAAAAAAAGGTTAATTAAATCCTCAAGGACTTTTTTTTACCACTCATATTCCTTTATATTTGCTTTTAAAATGTAAAAATGCAGCAATTTAGAATTTGGATGAAAGGTTTAGTTCTGGGAAACACTTTTTGAAAAATAAAAAGTGCATTTTATATACAACTATATAGATCAAACCAAAATGAGGGACAAATGAGGGGGAAAGAGGGACAGAGGGACATTGCTCCAAATCAGGGACAGTCCCTCAAAATCAGCGACAGTTGGGAGCTATGAAATCAATTAATTAAAGAGGAGTTCCCACTAAAAAAAAAATTTAAAGTCAGCAGCTACAAATACTGCAGCTGCTGACTTTTAATAATCAGACACTTACCTGTCCCAGGGTCCAGCGATGTGGGGGATCAGAAGCCCCGCTCATCTCCCCCTCCGTTCGGCGGCACCGACATTGCAACTGTGGGCGCTCGGCTGTGGCTTCAGAACCGGGCACCCACTGTGCATGTGCGAGTGGCACCACGCGCCGTGATTGGCCGCGCAATCATATGTGACCTGTCACGTGTCCCATATGTTTGACAAGAGGGAGGGGGCAGAGCTGAGCCCTTCCTGTGCTGAGGGGAAGTGATGTCACCAGCCCAGGCACTAAAGGAGGCGGACTACGAGGGACCACCTAGCAACAGGCATTTAGAGGTGAGTAAAAAAAAAATTTTCCAAATATTTTTTTTCTTTTTTAGGCATATTTATGCATTTTGTTTTTTTTGGGTGGAACACCACTTTGAGTGCATGTGGCCCCCCACTACTTTCCTGGTCTGCCAAGCTGTGTGCTTGGATAAGGGGCCTGTGTGGATGGGTTTTTGCATGGGGTTCCCCCTAAAACTAATTTAAAGGAATCAAGCCCAGTACTGATCCTTGGAGACTATCATTGTAAACCTCTAACCATTTACAAAATATTCCCCTGACAACCACCCTTTGTCTTTTGTGCTCAAACTGGTTCATTATTTTTCTTTAGTCAGTGTGACTGATTTACTGAAGGAGTTGAGAATTTTCACTTATTAAATTTTGTGAAAATTCTTTTCAATTTTCCGATCATGTTAAAATCAGTCTTGGGAGGAATATTAAACAAATCAGAAAATTGGGTGAATATAAACTGTAAATAGCGGGTTCCTGTATTATACCACATCCTTTTATATTTGCACAGAATACTGCATCCCTGAATGTGTGCACAGAAATAGTCCTAAGAAAATTATTGGACTTTTGTTTAGTACCCCAAAGAGTATAAAACATGTAATAAAAAGCTAAAGAAATTGTATTTAACAATTTTAACAACAGTGTACAGTTAAAATAAAATCATCTAAATGCAAGAATATGATTTCCTCTATATAATATTAAATGGACTCCCCCTCAACGCAATCCATGAACCAAAGCCCAAAAAGTACAAATGACCAGCACTGCGATTGCTAACTTAATGGCTATGGGAAAAGTCCAAGGTTCCTCAACATGTTTTGCTGTTTTGTGGAGATGTCCCCTCCTCGGGAGGATGAAGGAATCAAAAAAAGGATCTGTAGATAAAAAGATGCAGAGGTAAGTAGTGATAAGAACAATGACTTAATCCGTTGATGCATTCACTCACTGACAATTCTACTTCCTCTTTTTTAGGTTACAATCTGACATGTAATGTCAGAAGAACGGGCAGTATGGATGCTTATGTGTTTCAGACTTCCCATTATCTTTCCCCACCTCAAATGTTGATTTGGACATCATTAACTTTCTCCTAATGCCTGTGGAGAAATCATTTCCCCAGTTGAGACTAATTTTTTGTCCCACAGAGGACTTGGACAAATCAGGAATCATCAAAGATCTATGTATATTTATTTGCAAGGTATTTAACATAAAACTTTCTTTTTGATGAAGAACAGCAACAATTAAAAGCCGTAATAGACATGGTGGAGCAATGGAAATATTTTCCATAAAGGAGTTCTGTGCTCTGAGGGATCTCTTGTTTTTATTTGAGTAAGGTTCCTTTGATCTGGCCCCGTCTGGAAAAAAAGAATTGATGGAGAATTGGAGGTACAGCCCTTAAGTACTCCAACAAAATTTTCCTGACTTATTGATGAATTATAATATATGGGCTTTCGTGACCCAGATGGTCAAAGTTATTACCTCTTAAAGACCAGGCCTATTTCTGACATTTGTTGTTTACAAGTTAAAATCAGTATTTTTTGCTAGAAAATTACTTAGAACCCCCAAACATTATATATATTTTTTTTATCAGAAACCTTAGTGAATAAAATTGAGATTGTTGCAATATTTTATGTCACACCGTATTTGCGCAGCAGTCTTACAAACGCATTTTTGGGGAAAAAAAAAATCACTTTTTTTAATTAAAAAAAAAGAAAACAGTAAAGTTAGCCCAATTTTTTGTATATTTTTAAAGATGATGTTATGCTGAGTAAATAGATACCTAACATGTCATGCTTTAAAATTGTATGCGCTTGTGGAATGGCGACAAACTACGGTACTTAAAAATCTCAATAGGCGACAATTTAATTTTTTTCTCCAGGTTGCCTGTTTAAAGTTACAGATGAGGTCTAGTGCTATAATTATTGCTCTCACTCTAACGATTGCGGCAATACCTCACATGTGTGGTTTGAACACATATATACATATACATATGTTGGTGCGAATTACATATGCATTCACTTTTGCACATGAGCTCGAAGGGATGGGGCGCTTAACATTTTTTTTTCTACACTGTTTTTTTTTTTTTTAATCACTTGTATACCTATTACAAGGAATGTAAGCATCCCTTGTTTTAGAAATAAGCATAACAGAGGTCAAAAAGACCTCAGATCTCACATTTATACTTAAAAGCAAAAAAAACTCGTTTTGCCTTTGAGATGTAAAAATCATCCCTTTAAGGCCGGAATGCAGAAGTGAAGTCAGACGTTGCTTTGTTCCTCCAAGGCCATATAGCTGTGTGGGGGCTATCATGCCCTCAGTCGGCATCCTACCCAGCTACACAGGGGATCGGGTCGGCTCTGGGCTTACCAAAAGGTCTGGTAAATCCGGAGATGACCGTGAAGTAGCGAGGGGGCACCTCTCCCACCGCCTCTAATGCCCTGTACACACGATCGGACTTTCCGATGGAAAATGTGCGATCAGAGCTTGTTGTTGGAAATTCCGACTGTGTGTAGGCTCCATCGGACTTTTTCCAATTTCCGACACACAAAGTTTGAGAGCTGGATCTAAAATTTTCCGACAACAAAATCCGTTCACAGAAATTCCGATCGTGTGTAGAAAATTCCGACGCACAAAGTGCCATGCATGCTCAGAATCAAGCAGAAGAGCTGCACTGGCTTTTCTCGGCTCATCGTACGTGTTGTACGTCACCGCGTTCTTGACATTTGGAATTTCCGACCAACTTTGTGTGACCATGTATATGCAAGACAAGTTTGAGCCAACATCCGTCGGAAAAAATCCGATGGATTTTGTTGTCGGAATGTGCGATCGTGTATACAGGGCATAAGAGTGATCCCAGGACCATTCCGCCACCGGGACCACTTTTATTGGAAAGAGGATCGCATGCTGTATGAAAAAATAATGGAGTTATGGCTGCTGCCATAACCACGGTATATAACGTCAAACGAATGATGTATATATACAGTGGGCGGTCCGGAAGTGGGGAATTCATATGACAAGGCACAATCTGACCTCTTTACAGCAAAAGGCTCTAAATCAAACAACCAGCAATCAAACCTTCTGAAAAAAGGGAAAAGGTGGTACTTATGACCAAATGACAATATAAGATTATGGAGTTTATTTACTAAAATGGGAGAGTGCAAAATCTGCTGCAGATATGCATGGCAGTCAATCAGCTTCTAACTTCAGCTTGCTCAATTACAGTGCCTTGAAAAAAGTATTCATACCCCTTGAAATTTTTTACAAATAAATATGTGAAAGTCTGGCGAGCATTTGTATTCAGCCTCCCCTGGGTCAATATTTTGTAGAAACATCTTTTGCTGCAATTACAGCTTCAAGTCTTTTGGGGTTTGTCTCTACCAGCTTTGCACATCTAGAGAGTGAAATTTTTGCCCATTCTTCTTTGCAAAATAGCTCAAGCTTTGTCAGATTGGATGGAGAGCGTCTGTGAACAGCAAAAACAAGTCTTGCCACAGATTCTCAATTGGATTTAGGTCTGGACTTTGACTGGGCCATTCAAACACATGAATATGCTTTGTTCTAAGTCATTCCATTGTAGCTCTGGCTGTATGTTTAGGGTCGTTGTCCTGCTGGAAGGTGAACCTCCACCCCAGTCTCAAGTCTTTTGCAGACTCTAACAAGTTTTTTTCTAAGATTGCCCTGTGTTTGGCTCCATCCATCTTCCCATCAACTCTGACCAGTTTCCCTGTCCCTGCTGAGGAAAAGCATCCCTGCAATATGGTGCTGCCACCACCATGTTTTTCTACGTTGGGGATGGTGTGTTCAGGGTGATGTGCAGTGTTAGTTTTCCACCACACATAGTGTTTTGCTTTTAGGCCGAAAAGTTCAATTCTGGTCTCATCTGACCAGAGCTTCTTCTTCCACATGTTTGTTGAGGAATAAACTAAAACCAGGACTTATTATGGCTTTCTTTCAACAGAGGCTTTCTTCTTGCCACTCTTCCATAAAGACCAGATTTGTGGAGTGCATGACTAATAGTTGTCAGAATTGCCCACCTGCGCTGTGGATCTCTGCAGCTCCTCCAGAGACTATGGGTCTCTTGGCTGCTTCTCTGATTATTGCTTTACTCACCCGGCCTGTCAGTTTAGGTGGTTGGCCATGTCTTGGTAGCTTTGCAGTTGTGCCATACTCTTTCCATTTTTGGATGATGGCTTGAACAGTACTCCATGAGATGTTCAAAGCTTGGGGTATTTTTTTATAACCTAACCCTGCTTTAAACTTCTCCACAATTTATGCCTGACCTGCCTGGTGTGTTCCTTGGCCTTCATGATGCTGTTTGTTCACTAAGATTCTCTAACAAACCTCTGAGTGCTTCACAGAACAGCTGTGTTTATACTGAGATTAAATTACACACAGATAGACTATTTACTATTTAGGTGACTTCTGAAGGCAATTGGTTCCACTAGATTTTAGTTAGGGGTTCCAGAGTAAAAGGGGCCTGAATACAAATGCATGCCACACTTTTCAGATATTTATTTGTGAAAACCATTTATCATTTTCTTTCCACATCACAATTATGTGCCAATTTGTGTTGGTCTATCACATAAAATCCCAATAAAATACATTTACATGTTTTGGTTGTAACATGACAAAATGTGGAAAATTTCAAGGGGTAGGAATACTTTTTCAAGACACTGTAAGCTTTGACAAAAAAGCCTAGAACCTGATTGGTTTCTATACAGAGCTGCACCTGATTTTGTGCTCTCCAGTTTTAGTAAATCAACCCCTCTGCGTTAAGATGTATTATCTAACATAAATTGGTAGAGACCAAATTTCACTGTACAAATAGAGCTTTACTGCGTAATATAAAACTCTTCTTACACAAGCATACATTGATACTTTTATAAGGATACCTTAGACTTTCTTAAGTCCCAGTTCCCATGTACACTGACTTTCTACACATTGTCAAAAATTCACAAGAATTTGACCCTGCAGGTCAAGCAATCATTTCTGGCATTGGGTCCTTGATGGAAAATCCCAACCGTTATGTTGATTTTTTTTTCTTATGCCTCATGTGGGGCAGCTACCATCATACAGCAAGGACACAGTCAACTTACTGAAACATATTGAGGAAATCCATGTCCCTCCTGATGCCCTGCTAGTGGCTATAGATATTGAGGCATTGTGTTTGAGTATCTCCCATGAGCATGGCATCAGGATGGTCTGATCCTTCTTCATGGAGGAAGATAAGGATGTATGGCCCTGCAATTAATTAATTCTTCAGTTATTATTTGAAAAATAATCTTACATGGATTTTTTTTATTTTCTTAGGCTTCCGCTGCCTCCAGTTGCAAGGCATGGATATGGTTGCATGCTGTGCAGTATTTTATGCAAACCTGTGTCTTAGAAGGACATTGTCTCGCACAAAGATATGGTTATCACACCTCTAGAATTCCTTTTCTTGATCTTGAGATATGTATAAAAGAGGAGGGTTCCCCGGTGACCAATTTTTACCTGCAAACCCAATACTGGTAACACTTTGTTGCATGCTCAAAGTTCACCCCCTTATGGGTTGGTGAAAGGTGTCTTCTACACCCAATACATCCAACTACATAGGGACTGTACTAAGCATGAAGACTTTGTTGCTCGGGCATTAAATCCTACCTCATTGCTTGTCCCCTCTCCACCCCCCCTCCCATTGTGCCCCTTATACCACTCTATTTCTTCCTATTCTTTCTTTGCCCCTTCCCCTCTACTATTGCTACTTCTCCTTCAGTATTTCCTAACACCTACATACAGACGCTTCAAATTTCCTCCTATATACTTTAATTACAATGATTTTTTAGCTTATATCCCCCAATATTTTGTGGGATGACTCAGTTGCTAACATTGCTTAATTTTTTGACAGAAGCTTAACATTGGCTTTTCCTAACCCCCTTATTGACATATATGTTACCACTTCCATACTACACCACTTTTACCCATCCAACCTGTTTAAAATGTAAGTTAGTGGCAGGATGCTACTTTATTGCATTTTTTACACCATATTTATTAATGGTTTAGATAGAAAACCTCTCTGAAGTCCCACTGTTTTCTAAAGTTTCAATTTGTTCTGTAGTCTCTGCTCATTGCATTTCTAAGTATTAGATTACTTGCTTTTATTTTATAACGTCTGTATACGTTTGGATATTTTTGTTACATAGTAGGTGAGGTTGAAAAAAGACACAAGTCCATCAAGTCCAACCTATGTTCTTACTTTCTTTTCCTTTTTTCTAAAAAAAATTGAGCAAGAAGACTTTGTTGCCCAGGCAGCATGGTTACAACAAAGATTGTTGGCCAGGGGGTATAGCAATTCCAATCCGAGGAAGGCTTACAATAAAGCCCACACAGTGTTCTAGAACTTAATTATTATACATACCCAAACATAGAGAAACAGGAAGTACTTTGAAGCCTATCAACAAATACTCAGTACAACATTCAAGTGTACGGGCCATTATGGCTCAACACTGGCACTTCCTAGCTGTTGACTAGGGATGGGCAGAAATGACCCCCCTGTTCGGTTTGCACCAGAACTTTAGAACATTGCAAAAGTTCTGAACTGCATAACGAACCACATTAAAGTCAAGGAGAGCTGAATTGTAAAAATCAAAAGTGACAATTTTGAAGGCGTATATGCAAGTAATTGAGCATACTATGGTTATGGGGGTCCGGGTTCTGCCCTGGAGGACATGTATCAATGAAAAAAAAGTTTGTAAAAAATGTCATTTTTAAATGAGCAGTGATTTACTGATGCTTAAAGTAAAAGCATAAACATGAAAAATTCCTTTCAATATAGTGCCTGGGGGTCCCCTTAGGCTCCATTCACACTAGCGCGTTTTTTGATGCATTTTGCATTTTGCAGAAATGCATGGGAATTTTTTAACATGGGATCCTATGGAACATGTTCACATCAATGCCTTTTTGTACCTCTGCGTTTTTGGAAAGGGTCAGGGACTTTTTTTCATGCAAAAAGCAGCGTTTTGCATGTAATGGATTTCAATGGACAAGCATCAAAAACGCAAGTGCACCGTTTTTGTAGCGTTTTTGCAGCGTTTTTGGTGCGTTTTTGGTGCGTTTTTGCCGTTTTTTTTTTTATTTTTTTATTTTTTTTTTTGTAATTTTTTTTTAAGACTGTAAAAAAAAAAGAAAAAAAAAAAAAAACGCAAAACGCAAATCGCGGCAAAAACGCGGCAAAAACGCCGCAAAAACGCTACAAAAATGCTGCTCAAAAACGTGGCAAGCATGAAAAAAAAACCTCCAAAAACGCTCAAAAGCAACATGCATAGGTGTGAATCGAGCCTTAGTCGACCTGTAAAGTGGCACATCTGTGCACAGAAGCTGCTGCAGCAATAATTGTCATTTTTTTGGCTATAAAAATGCATTTTCCATGCAAGCTTTCTTTATTTTGTAAACAACGGCTTGGGGAGTCAGTCTGTATGAATGCCACGATGCCAGTATGTATGCCACAATGTAGTGCACTGGAAACAAGATTTGAGACTTTTTGGATAAATTCTGGTGTCTCTTTTGCAGATTTGGATAGAAGTAACAGGTGCGTTAAATTAGTCTTTAGGGTTACGATGTGAAGGCACCTCTGACGCACATAGAGGTACTCTTGATGAAAGCAAGAATTGCCTTGCTGTCAGAAATTGAAATTATATGCACCTGTCAAACAGGTGCGGAAAATCTGGTCTTTGAGGGTTAATTGTGCCCATGAAAAAAAAAAAAAATCTTCAAATCAACAACCACAACACTAGGCAGCCTAGAAGTCTTGCAGAAAGTCCACATCCCAGAAACAATTAATCAGTGACATCAGCATCAGGTGCTTTACAGCTGCTAATAATCCAGGACTGATTAATTTTGATAAATGTCAGACGGTCCACAGAGTCTGTGGACAGACATGTTCTATCATCAGTAACAAAACCTCCAACAGCACTGAATGCCTTTTCAGAAAGCTAGCTGGATGCAGGGCAGCCCAATTACATACTGGGCTAGTTCTGGCCAGTAGTCTATTCTCGTGACCCAGTAACCCAGTGGATCGTCAACTGGAAAGCTCTCCATCTCTGTTTTCACCCCTAGATGAACGTCCACCATACGATGCAGACGCTGCCGATAGGATGTGAAAGTGGACAGCCCTAAAACAGTCAGTGGACAGGAATAAAAAAATTGTGAAGTGCATCACTTCTCCACCGCTCCTCTCTTGACCAACAGAATCCTCAAAACTGCGTTTTCCATGACACTGTAACCTACCAAAGTCAGGAAAAGTGTTAGATAAACTCCTCTTTATGGTGTCCTCAAGAGATTTCATCTTCTGCACCCTTGGTGGGGAAAGGATGAGTTCTGAGACTTTTCCCTTGTAATGGTGGTTAAAGAGGGTTGCCAACCAATAGTGATCCTTGTCCTTGATGCCACATATTCTTGGGTCCTTTCGCAGGCTTTGAAGCATGAGGGAGTCCATGCACCGCAAGTTTGCAGAGGCATGAGAAGCAGACTCCTTGGGGTCTCTGAGGATTACAATATCTGGAACTGCCTCCTCCCTGTCACGTACTACTCCCAAGGGTACTGGGGATGGAAAACCATCTCTTAAGGTGTGACGTATATCTTCCTACAAGGACCAAAGCCTGCTACTCACCAAAAAAATTCATGGAAAAGGGTATCCCAAGCTATAAATTGAAGAAGCTCACTCCCATTATCTATCTGGATTCACTAGATTCAAATTCTCTAGAGTTTTACATTTTTTTTATAATTGTATTTTTTATTGAAAATTTATCAGGGAAAAACAAGACATCAACATGAACAGACAATATCAATATTTGTAAGATAATCCAAATCTAAAAGAAGTGTCCACATATATAGGAGACAAATGTAATCTGCAAGCAAATGTAGAAGTGAAAACAACACATATGCATAATAAATGATAGAAATGAGGTCCTATGTAAATAACATCATCAGCCAAAGAAAAATAATATTGGAGAGAATGGGTAATGTGAGAAAGTTCTAGATAATAAAACCTTTCGGAAGGGAAAAGGAGATTGGGCTCATTATGATACTATATCCGGCAGGGGAATTCCAAACTGGTCCCACATACCCCAGATTTTGTTAAAATGAGGGACACTGTCGTGCACAGAAGCTAAGTATTCCATCCTGCGGATATCAGCTATAAGTTGGAATAGCCTGGAGCTTGGGGGGGTGGTGTTGGACAATCAACATAAGGGGACCAATCTCTTGGTAGCTAGAAGGATATATGAGATCAATATATTACCGTTCTTTGTAATACCTGAAAAAGGAAGACCCAACAAATAATGTAAGGGGTCTAGGGGAAGAGATACATCTACCATCTTCTGAATCAACAACATCGCTTCCTGCCAAAGGGGTTGAATCATAGAACACTGCCAAAAAATATGAAATAGGGTACCCACTTCCTGTCCACAACGCCAACATTTATCTGAGATCGAGGGATCATATTTGTGTATGACTTTGTGCATTTTATACCAAAACATAAGTATTTTTAGAGAAGTCTCCCTCTGCAAGACACATTTTGAGGATTTAAAAATAGAAGACCATATCTTATCCCATAATTGGGGGCCAATGGGTTTACAAAGCAATTGAGCCCATTTCCTCATATATAAGTGAGAGACTTCAGTGAGGGGAGTTGATTCGTGGAGGATGCGATGAATAGAGGATACTAGATGTAATTGTTGGGGACCCTGAGCACACAAGTATTCAAAAGGGGTGGATTTGTCTAAGGTCAATGTCGGAGACAGGGAATGGAAAAAAATATCTGATTTGTAGGTAGAAATAGAACATATGGGAGGGTATATTTGACTTCTCACGAATAACATCAAAAGAGTGCAATCGACTGGAAATCGGATGTACTAGATTGCAAAATTGAAACAAGGAAGCATTCATCCATGGAAAGATGTGTCCCAGGGACAAACTATCAGGGATGGATGGATTAAATAGTACGTTCAGCAGAGGGGGACATTTTGATGTGAGGGTGAAAGTATCCCTGCATTTATACCATATGGATAGGGAGAAGTTCATAGGGGCTGTACATTGATGTTTAAAAATAGGGTCAATGTGTTGTGAGGGAGACTAGATCAGGGAACATGGGTGGACTGGATACAATGTCCCTCCCTTCTTCTTTTTTTTTTTTCAAAAGAAGCTTTATTAAAGAGCAGTACAGTACAAATAATGTATAACTTAATACATAAAATCAGTTCCTGCAATAACCAGGATTTAACCAACTGAACACACAAAAAAGATATTCATAGTGATTAGAAAAAGAGACTCGAGTGAGAAGGATAATAATACCTAGGGGCGCTCAAATTAGTCCGCGGACCTGAACCCCCAAAAGTGATCACACTGTGTCAGGTGCCCACCAGCCCGAGTAAGAGAGATGCTACTTCTCAGGAATCAGGGCTGATCCCTCAACTCAGGAATAGTAGCAGATTCCCAAGAAACTGGAGAGCCCGCTAGGGAGAGGAAAATGTTCTTCTGTCAGAGTCTCTTCTGAATAGAGGCATTCTACCATGAGTTATTGCATCCACAGTTGAGCTCCTGTGCTTATGTTAAGTGTGTAGGCTCTTACTCCAATCAGGAGCAAAAGGAGAAATAAAACTGGTAAACTGAGATTATAGTAAAAAAAACATTTGAGTGTAGGGGATAGAAGGAAGAAAAGGAAAGAAAAGGATTCAAGAGACAGATGCCAGATAGGGGCTTTTGTCAGCATGACTGTAACGTTTAAACTCCAGGAATAAAGGATATGCCCATATGTCTGGCCCAGGGTTCCCAAGTTGCCTCAAAGGACATCTTGGTGTCCCTCACAGTACTGACCAATTTTTCTTGGGACATGATCCATGAAATCTTTCTTTTGGCGGCCTGGAGGGAAACTGTGGGTTGCTTCCAGGCTCTAGCTATGGTGGTTTTTGCACCTAGAAGCATAAATGATATCAACTTTTGAGTATGTTTTGGAATCTTAGGGATTTTTTTTTATAATCTTTATTTATCAAAACAATTTTACATTTTTTTTTTTTGTACACATCCAAGACAATAAAAGATCCTATATTTGATTATCAGAACCTTCTTCATATCTCTTTTTAACTCATTACAAAATTAATTCGAGGATGTGTATCCTGTACTCGTTTATCCAACCATACTGCCCCCCTTCCCCCACTCGCCCCCATCATACACATTCATACTAGAAAAAAAACCCAGAGGGGTCCCATCCTATTATGCTTCATTAGGCTTCTCTATCACCCTCAGAAGCTGCAAGGAGGCTCTGAATTCTTTCCATCTGGACCAAGTTCTTATTATCTGTTTTTTTGACCCCTCTTCTATCACCATTCTTTCCTCCACGGCACGCATCTCCGCCATCTCACATTCCCACTCTACCACAGAGGGCACCCTTGTGCTTTTCCATTTTCTCGCTATAATAGTTCGTGCTGATGTCAAGAAATATTTCAATAATCCCTTCTTTATGTTTTTCAACGATCCTGGGATCATGGATAATACTGCCACTTGTATATCTGGATATAAATCGATCCCAGTCGTAGCTCTATAAATCTCAAATATTTTTTGCCAGAATGGTTGGATTTCAGAGCAATAGTACCAGATATGTGACATTGTGCCCTGAGCTTCATGACACCTCCAGCAAACTTCCTTATTATCGGGATTTATTTTATGTAAATCCACAGGACATTTATACCATCTGGCTAAAATTTTATAGTTTCTTTCCTGGTGTTTGGCAGATATTGAAAGTTTATGAGTTACTATAATTGCCTTTTCCCATCTTTTCCTAGGGATTTCTATCCCAAGCTCTACCTCCCATTTCTTAATATAGGGTATCTCCTGAGCTTTATTTTCTGAATTCAAATATTTATAAACCTTAGATAAGATATGAAGAGGTCTATGTTCTTGTAGAAAGATTTTCTCTAAAACTGTCAGGGGCCTATCTATTACGGACTCCTTTATCAGAGATGAGATGTACCGTTGGAGTAGCCCATGTTGCATCCACTCTTTTTTGTATTCCACTCCTATAGCCTCCAGTGGAAGGATTCTATTCTCTTCCATCGTTTCTACTATCCTAGTATCTCCACATCTTTTCCATTTAAGAAATGTTTTGGCTTCCAGTGCCAGTGGAAATTCTGGGTTGCTAAATAGTGGGATCATAGGACCTCTATAGGTAGATCCGAACCCCCTCTTTATCATAATATCCCATGCTTTAAGTGTTGATACAACTAAAGAGGGCATAATGCCATTCAGCGGTCTTTGCTCTCTTTTAATCCAAGGTAGTGATTTCAATTTTAGGACTGTAATCTCTTCTTCCAGCCTCACCCACTGTTTACTATCCCTATTGTGGAACCAATCTACTATTCTAGTTACCAGTATTGCTCTGAGATACATTGCTATGTCTGGGAGAGTGAGACCCCCGTCTTTCTTGGACTTGTTTAACACTGCTCTGCTAATTCAGGGAGTCTTACCTGCCCAGACAAACTGCCCTATCACCCTGCGCAGTTTTTTCAGAATAGTTGTTGAGGGAAAAATGGGTATCGCTTGTAAGATATATAATATTTTAGGGAGTATATCCATTTTTATGATATTTATTCTGCCAATCCAGGAAAATGTTCCTTTTTCATATTGTTGTAATGTTCTCATTATTTTTTGTACCATTGGGACATAATTATATTCCTGTAATTTGTTCAAATCAGTGGGGATAAAAATACCCAGATATTTAATTGCATTAACCTGCCATTTAAAGGAAAAGTCCTTTCTAAGCAGTTCTACCATGGTATTTGACAGATTGATCTTCAAAGCTTCGGACTTACTATAGTTTACCTTGAAATTACTCAATGCACCAAATCGTTTGAATTCTGATATCAGGTTTGGTAATGATATCAGAGGGTTTGTAATATATAACAATATATGATCTGCATATACTGACATCTTGTACTCTATATCACCCACTTTGATTCCTTGTATATCCTTATTCTCCTGAACCGCTATTAATAGATGTTCCATCACTAGAATATATAACAGTGGGGATAGCGGACAGCCCTGTCGGGTTCTGTTCATTATAGGGACTTCCTCCAATATACCGCCATTTGCCCGGATCTTAGCCGTTGGATTCTGGTATAAGGCCATTATTTTATCCATAAGTATGGGACCCAATCAACATTGTACTAGCGTCTCTTTAAGGAAGCTCCATCCCACCCTGTCGAATGCCTTCTCAGCATCGATTGCTAATAAGCAGGATGGGATGGAGCTTCTCTGTGCGTATTCCACCAGTGTGAGTGTTTTTAGGGTGTTGTTTCTCGCCTCTCTTCCCTTTATAAAACTCACCTGATCTAGATGTATATGTGCAGGTATTATAGGGGTGAGTCTATTGGCAATTATTTTAGAGTACAGTCTTAAGTCAATGTTCGTTAAAGAGATTGGTCTATAATTTCCACATAAGGTGTGGTCCTTCTCAGGTTTGGGTATAAGTGAAATGTACGCCTGCATACTTTGTGGGACGAAAAGGCACAGATGTGGATACTGCATTAAAGGTCCGTTTAATAATGGGAATAAGTTCTTCTTTAAATATTTTATAAAATCGTGGGGTAAAGCCATCAGGGCCAGGGCTTTTTCCAAACATTAATGAGTCAATTACCCTTTGTATTTCGCCCTCTGAGATTTCTTGTTCTAGTTGTGTTGTTTCTATTGGTGATAATACAGGGAGTGCAGTTTCTTTTACATATTGGTGAATACTTTGTTGGAAACCCTCCGGATCACTATTTTCATTATAGTTGGGTATATTATATCATTTTGTATAGAATGTCTGGAACTCTTTCAGAATCCCTTTTGCGTCTTACCTCATGTCCCCTGCTTCTGTCTTAATCTTAACGATAGGCGATGTATTCCCCCGGTGGCGTAAAGCCCTTGCAAGGAGTTTACCTGGTTTATTACCATGTTGATAGTATAGGGAACGATTATTGTCTCTTATACATAATGTTTGCTCATTCAACAGTGTTTGTAACTCTGTTTTCAAATCTGTTAATTCTATTAATATTTCGCGTGTTGGATTATGTTTATGTTGAGCTTCTATTTTAGGTATTTCTTTTAATAATTGAATCATTCTATTATTTTTTAATTTTTTCAGTCTGGCCCCATGTTTTATAAATAATCCTCAAATTACACATTTTAATGCTTCCCATTGAATCGGCAAAGATGTAGTATCTTTTATATGATCGTATGAGAAATTTATTATTGCCTTTCTTATCTCTGACACACAAACCTCATCGTACAGCAGATTATCGTTAAGTTTCCAATTTCCCCTAATATTTTCACCCTTAAGTAGATCTAATGTCAAAAATACTGGCTCATGATCTGACCATATAGTACTACCTATCTCGGTAGATGAGGTCACAGACATTCCCAACTGATTTATCAAAAAGTAATCTAATCGATGGTATGACCCGTGAACTTTTAAGTGAAACGTAAAATCTTTCTCCATTGGGTGTAGCACTCTCCAAATATCAACCAGTTGGTATGTTGCCATCATTTCTTTAAATTTTTTTTTTCCCTACTCATCTGTACTACCGAGGGTGCTGTGGTATCTTTATTTTTATCCAAAACAAAGTTAAAGTCTCTGCCAATTATTGTTATCCCCTCCACCTTTTCCATGAGCTCACTAATCAATTGTGATCCTATTTTAGGCTGATTTTGATTAGGTAAGTATATATTGATAAAAGTATATTTTTTACCGTATATACTAAGTTTGAGTAATATTGCTCTTCCATCTCTATTATGCCATTCTTCCAAGATTTGGTGTGGTATTGTCTTATGTATTGCAATAGAGACTCCTTTTGATTTAGAATACATATAAGTATCATGATACCACGTAGTGTAGTATCTATTTTGTAGATTAGGAATGTGATTTGTGCGGAAATGCGTCTCCTGAAAAAAGATCACCCCCACTTTTTGTTTATGGAGAGAGTAAAGAACCTGACACCTCTTTGATGCTGAATTAAGCCCTCTAATATTATAAGAGCATATTTTTATCGTGTTTCAGAACCAGGAGAGAAGTAAAGAACAAAAAAAATAAATAAATAAATAAAACCCCGTTTGAACCACTCAAACCAAGCACTCACCACAATCACTCCCCAAGGAAAAAAAACCCTTCACACTCACTACACCGCTCTACCCTAGATCTATTTGACTTAAATATAGTCTATCTTACTAAACCAAGTAAGTTCCCTATGATGGGGGAATCAGACACTGACGACCAAGATCTGTTGCCCAATCGGTGGCCGCACGCTGCACTTTAAATGCTAATTTCTTACATTTTTATTCCTTTACATTTCCTTCTATCCCCTCTCCTTTCTCTACTCCCCTTCCACTATATTTCTATCATAATACTAAAAAAAAAAAAAAAAAAGAGAAAAAGGGAGCAAGTGGGTATCGGGGGAGGCACTTCAAGAGGGAGGTCTCTCAAAACATATACATCATATGCTTATATCTATATTCCTCCATATACCCCATTCCGCATTGCGGAGTAATTCTTTCCATCATTGAGAGAGGGGGTAAAAAGATGTGACTGACGGGAGAAAGATAGAAAAAAAACCCCAAAAAAACCCCACATCACCTATTTCCCTTATCGTCAAACCAAGTCTAACTAACCTTTATATGTTGCATCCATCTCAATGATTAATCAAAAACCCTTCCCTGATTACCCTTAACCCTTCTAATGTCCTATAACAGAAAAAGCCTGTTCCACATCAATACATACAACAATACGTGCTATATCATATAATTCAAAATAACCTTAATGTCATACCCACACCTCTTGCATATTGTTTACTTATTATGTGAATCTACTTATTGCTTTAATATTTTAATATTAAACCAAAATCCATTACTATTTGTTTGATGCATGCTATTCTATATCTTATAAAAAAAAAAAAAAAAAACATTCCCCTATTACTGTTAACCCTTCCAGTGTCAAACTCGAATAATCTATTCCAATTATTGCGTGTAGTGTGAGATTATCGAAACCAATCTTAAGTGTCCAACCCAAATGTCATACATTTTGTGTTATATATTAATTTGTCAAAAAAAAAAAAAAAACCTCCGCTCCATGATCCCTTCCTCCCCACCACCTTCCCTCACCAAGTTAATTTGATCTTACTCATTTGATCAATATAAGATTATTTACTTACATCGCATCCCCCCCTCCCAATCCACCCATATGTAACTCATCAGGACTTTCTAAATATTTTCATATATGAAATGGGCCAGTCCGGTAATTCTATTTCTGGTATATTAAGAGTTGCCAGAAACTGCGGTAAATTTTCCAAATCGCTGAATGTTGCAATTAGTCCCTCTTTTTGAGCTTGTAATTGAAATGGAAATTTTCATCTATATTGTAGGTTGTTCCTTCTTAGTTGTTCCACCAGGGGCTTTAGCGCTCTTCTTCGATCCAATGTGAATTTTGATAAGTCTTGGAAAAATAATAATGGAACTCCCTCATGCTGGATATTTTTATTTTGACGTACTGCGAGCATAATTCTATCCTTTATATGGGCATAGTGCATTTTACAGATGACATCCTGTGGTTTACTAGGGTCTATTCTCCTTATTCCCGCTACCCTATGAGCACAGTCAATTATTAGATCTTTTAAATCAATATCCTGAATTAGTTCCTGAAAAATTTTCTGCAGCGTTGTTATAAGTTCTTTTACACTCACATCTTCTTTTAAACCTCTGATTCTTATGTTGGATCTTCTATTTCTATTTTCTTGTTCATCTAGGCTATTTAATAATTGGTTTATTTGATTTCCTTGTTTTTGTATTTTTTCCTTTATCTTTATTAGTTCTTGTTCTGTTTTTGAGACTCTGGTGTCTAATATAGCCGTTTTTTCTTGTGCAATTTTTGTGGCTGTCTTGAGCTCTTGTATCTCTATTTTATATGATTTTTCCAACCTGTGCACATATTGATCCATATCTGCCCTGGTTGGGAGAGATTGAATGTAATCGTCTCATGTCCCAGTTTTCTTTGTCCACTTCCTTTTGATCACTTAATGAGCCTGTTGTATCTATTGGTGAGCTATTTCTGGGATGATCCAATTGCTCTTCCCCTGACAATCTAGATCAGGCATATGCAATTAGCGGACCTCCAGCTGTTGCAAAACTACAAGTCCCATCATGCCTCTGGCTCTGGGTGTCATGCTTGTGGCTTTCAGAATCTTGCTATGCCTCATGGGAATTGTGTTAGAGAAATTATACTTTAAATGTCAGTTATGAAAGACGCCATTTTGTTTATCATGGCCTAGAAATAAGCTATGAATCTAGGATTAAGCTAAAGACTAGTAATAAAATGGAGTCAGCAATATAATATGCTTAGATATGCAGTTTTCTGAATATATCCTGTATTTTTGTGTTGGCTTGGGGAGTTTTCAAGTCAGTATCCTGTAATCATTGTTAGATGAAGATAAAGTCTGTAACAGACACTTCCACCTTTCCTGTTCTGTCCAGAATAAAGTTGAAAATACATGAGACTGGGCATGTTTTAAGACAAGAAAGGGGGGTGTCCAGGGCTTATAAAAAAGACATGTACCACAGTATTTTCCTTAGAAATGACGATGACAGCATGAACATGTAATGCTATTCATTTCTCTTGCATATGCAATAAATATTACCTTGATGCCCGAGGATGGTCTGAGACGGTGAATTATTTCCCTAACAATTTGGTCCTTCGAAATGCCGGGAGTCCGATTTCCCCCGAGACGCACTGGCCAACAGTGACTGATGACCGTACGGCAAAACTGTAAGTCCTCTGTCTTAAATTAGACGTTAAAAAGAGGCTGGTCCACTGAACTAGTGCCTCCCGGGCAGCGACTTACCAGATCAGCACAAGAGACCGCTCTCGGGACAAGGTAAGATTTTTATTTTTATTTTATTATTAACCTTTTGTGTTAGACTTGATTAGGAATTTGATGAATAAGGGATTTGAATATATACATACAATATAGAGATTGGTCGAATGTTTATCTGTTTCTGTCCTATCTGCTTTACTCTTGTTGAGGGGAAATAAGTGGTCACGTATTCCCCGTATAGATCTGTCTGTGGCCATCCTGGATGGGCAGACCTAGTGACTAGCCCGCGTCTTGGGAAGACGCGCTCAGGGCGACCTGGCGGCAGTCGAGCACTGCGGGTGTTCTCTCTTGTGTGTTCTTGTTTGTTTCTTCTGGTTAATTGTCATTTGATATAGGGGTATGGTCCCATACTAATATGCGGGTGCAGATAAAGGAAATTTGTTGATTGGATCTTAGATCCAGACAGCCTTGTAAACTGCAGAAAATCCCTTGGGGACACATAAATACTCCTAGATCAAAACCTAAAGAACCCCCTGTTGATACAAGGGTGTGGCCTGATAGATTTCTAGGCATATAAATACCCTTGGATCAAAAATACTTCCAGATAAAGAACCCCCCGTTGATACAAGGGTGTGGCCTGATAGCTTTCCAGGCATATAAATACCCTTGGATCAAAAATACTTCCAGATAAAGAACCCCCCCCTGATACAAGGGTGTGGCCTGATAGATTTCCAGGTAACAAACAGAGGACATTTGGCGGACCGCAGTGTTCATGCCAGCCTCATATGTTGTATTAATCCTGAGCAGGCACATAAATACCCTTGGATCAAGGACTGAAATATTAAATGTTTTGATAGGATGAAAGAACAGTCGGGAGAATTCAGTCTCCTCGTAATTCTGTAAATGCTCTCTACAAGTTAGTGAAGTAACGATGAAAGAACAGTCAGGAGAACTCAGTCTCCTTGTAATTCTGTAATTCTCTAAGACACCAGTGTTTTAGCAATACACAAGATCAGTAATCTAGAAGTGATATATCATGACTAGAAAGTCTGTGAGTGATTGCAAGTGATAAGATACTGTGTGTGTGTGTGTTGTGTCATTGTGAGAAGACATTAATAAAAAAAGAGCTCCGTGTGCACGATAAACAAAGTAGGTATGATCCATGGAAAATCTGTTGGTATGAATGAAGATGTTAAGTATATGTGTAGTCTAGACAAAGAGAATGTGACATTTCCTAAAATGTTTGAAAACAAAGTATGATTTTGATGCATTTTTAAATAAGGATTATTGTGTAATACTGTGTAGAAAGCTTAAAAATGATGCCGGCACAAAAATAAGAAAACAGAAGAAATTAGGCATTCCCCAGGCAAAGAAATGGCTTGAGGAGGCTAACCATAGGTTAAATTCAGAAAACCATAAAAAGACTATGTTTTTGAACAAAGAGGAGGACAATAATATGACTGTCCTCTGAAGTTTAGTTCAGCAAGTATTGACTGAACAAAACGTAACAAACCAAATGCAACCTGATTCTCCACTGTTTGTTGTTCCCCCGTGGTCACCGGGGTCACCCGCAGATGCAACCGATTCTCCTATGGCTGCAGCTAAACCCCCTCTCAAGATGACTCTTGCTGTCCAGAGGAGTCCACAAGGGACGCCCCTTACAGCAACTGTTACAAAATTTTTCGGGGACCTGGTGAACCAATTGATATCCCCCTCAGCTGGGGAACAAACAGAATGTGGAGAGGAATAATTTCCACTAATTGAAGTTCCCAACCCTAGGGCAGGACAAAATGTAGGTGGTATAGTAGTCCCCTACACTATGATGGTATATCGCCCCTGGACCCCTGAGGATGTTAAAAAAAGCTGAAGGGGTACCACATCCCAAGGTGAACATAGCTCAAATCAGGGATGGTATCATGGGAATGATTGCTAACTATCATCTTATTGGGAGGGAAATAGAGCAGGTCACCAGACAGATCCTGGGTCCCGACTGGCATCATGTAGTGGGAGATTGGAGTGGATTAAACAATCAGGGAGTTGTGTTGCCTCATGATGATGCAGCACTAGAAAACAGGAGAAATGCTCTTATAGCAAGGATAGAGAATAGATGGATATGTCGAGCCGACTGGTCCATTATAAATCAGTGTGTGCAGGGAGAAGAGGAAACAGTGGACAATTTCATTGTTAGGATGAGGGAGATTTTCAATAATCACTTAGGAATAGAAGTCCCAGTAAATCAAGTAAACGATAGCCCATATGAGCAACAGCTAAAGGATGCAATCTTGAAGGGGCTGCTTGCCCCTATATCAAGTTTGTTACCAAACACATGATCAACCATAGAATCTGCAGACTTCAGGAGCTGATTGAGTATGCGAGGCATGCTGAGCGGCACTTCCAATCAAAAAAGAGAGTAAAGAAAGGGAAAGTGCTTATGGCAGGTGAAGGTAATGATGTGTATGTCATTGAGAAGGAGAACAGAAGGATGGGAAATACCTGAACAAGGCCCCGCATTCAGGACTATGAGGGGAAAAAGAAGAGAGGGGAGTGTTTCCTGTGTGTTAAAAGAGGGCATTTGGTAAAAGAATGTAGGTCAAACAGAGAGGAAGAAGCATGACTAGATGTTGGTATGTCTGCAGAGAGAGAGAGAGATACAGAAGAAAATGATGAGAACGAATCTGAAATTTTGGATGTATGCACTGTTGAAACTTGTTTGCATGCTAAAGTCAAGTCAGAAATAACTTTGGTTGTGAAGATTAGATGGCTAACATTTCTCTGTGATACTGGGGCTTGTAGGACCCTAATACACACGCTGGATATGAAAAAGGTAAAGAAAAAGGTGTAGTATATGTAAAATCTGCAAAATGGGTTGATGCACCAGGAGGTCATGTCTGAAGGCCTTACTGTGGAAGATCCACAGACTGGTAAAAAGGATCAGTGTAAAATTGTCATTTTGACTAAATGTCCTGTTAATTTGTTGGGTAGAGACATGTTGCATGCTCTTGATATTTCTGTCGTACCAGTGGAGGGAGGTCTCAGAGCCCATCGGCTGTGTGAAAAACAAATCACAGCCGTGGATAATGAGCCCTGATACTGGTACAGCCTGGAATTTGCAAACTGAGGGATTAAATATACCCAAAACCCTGGCAGAAATAATTGACAAAGAGTCTGTGAGGAAAAGGTATAAGGTCCAGACAAACCTCTATTGCACCATGTACTACAGAAAGATCTCTGGGCCTGATAAGTCCTATGAGAAACAGTTAATGAGTCTCACTAACACTGAAGTTCTCTTGAAATGTCTGTACTGTGATAAGGAAGGAAATAGCGTGGCTACTTGTCTCCTACCACAGCCTATTCTGCAAATATACAGGCAGGATACTGTTCTTGTGTTTCGGTCACCCAGAATCCCAAGGTATCATGGCATGAGCTAGGAGAATTTATCACGAACTGGGTCCAACTGACAGATGAGAAACTAAAATCCAGAGGGATTCAGAGGTATAGGAGGCATAAGGGAGAGAAAGATGGGTGGAGACTCGTGCAGGATTTACAGGCAGTCAATAGGGCCGTATTACCGAGGGCCCCGGTGGTCCCAGACATGCATGTACTCCTGAATGAGCTCCACCCAGAGAACAAGGTATTTTATGTTATTGATAACAGTAATCCTTCTTTTCCATTCCCTTACACAAAGACAGTCAGTTCTGGGTTGCATTTATGTACACGGAAAAAAAAAAAAAAGAGATACACATACACTAGGTTATCCCAGGGATATTGTGAAAGTCCAACTACCTTCTCACAAAGAATGTCCAATAATTTGTCTCGGTTTGTACCTCCCAGTGGGAGTTAAATTCTCTTGTATGTGGATGACATTCTGGTAGTAATGTATGTAAAATTACCATGGTTCTGATGCATTTCCTCACAGACCAAGGTTAAAAGGTCAGCAAAGACAAATTACAACTGTGGAAAGAAAAGGTGAAATACCTGGGTTACATTTTATCTCAAGAAGGTAGACTTTTGCATGAGATCCGAAAAGAGGCCATCCTTCAAGTCCCCAAATCACATACCAAAAAATAAATGATGTCACTTCTTGGCATGGCAAATGTCTGTAGAGCATGGATAGCAAATTATGCTACGGAAGTGGAGCCTCTTTCTGATCTCATCTATGGTTCACTAATGTCTGCAAAAGATTCCATTCAGTGGAATGTGCAAGCAGAGGATGCATTTACGAAGGTAAAGCACCTCATTGTGGGTTATGTTTAGCCTTCCCAAATACAGTAAAACCTTTTATCAGACTGTAGATTGTAAGGAAGGATCTCACGGATGTTCCCTTTCTAGATGCTGACATTACCTTTTGTGTTGATGGGTCTTGTAAAAAGGACGATAAAGGGGTACATCAAACGGCATACGCTATAGTAACGCATGACCAGGTCATTGAAGCCAGACCCCTTCCCAGTTCCTACTCTACACAACAAGCTGAAATTATTACCCTATCCAGGGCCTGTAGTCTAGGGGAAGGGAAGAAAATAAATATTTATACAGACAGCCAATACGCTTTTTCTACTATACACATATTTGCCCAGCAATGGAAAAATAGGGGTATGATTACGTCCACAGGTAAACCAATCTCACATAGAGATCTTATCCTGGCCCTTCTAGAAAATGTACAGAAACCAACACAAGTGGCTATTTGTAAATGTACAGCACACAGAAAGGGAACAGATCCAATTACTCTAGGGAATGCACTAACAGACAAAGACCACAAGGGAAGCTGCTACAGGATCGCAAAAAAAACACATATACTATACAGGTCCCCAAGAAAATGATGAGGTACGGAAAGCTATTGATAAAACATGGTTATCAGAAATGCAGAAAACATCACCGGCAGGTGAAAAACAAAAGTGGTTATCTAAAGGGACAACGCTGGTCAATGGTATATATACAAGTACAGAAGGTAAACCCATCTTACCTACATCACTGTTTAGATATGCTGCGTTATTGAGCCATGGGCAAGCCCATATCTCAAAAGGAAGGATGGTGCAGGTGATCAATAAGGTGTTCACAACATATGGGTTTACGAACGACTAGAAATTTTTGCCTCACATGTCCGCTTTGTAACAGATACCATGCTCAAGGTGCCCTAAGACCCTTAAGAGGTCATTTCCCACAACCCTCTTATCCCTTTCACACAATATGCATGGATTTTATGATTATTGTTGTTTATAAAGTGGGCGGAAGCTTTTCCTATGACACACCCAAATGGGCAGTCAGTAGCCAAAGTACTTACTAAAGAGGTGATTCCATTTCATGGGATCCCCTCTGTGATTTACAGTGACATTTTGTAAACCGAACAATACAACAAATTGGTAAATGGTACAATATTGACCTAAAAAACCACTGTGTCTACTACCCACAATCTGTGGGCACAGTGGAGAGACACAATGGTACCTTAAAGAGTAAACTAAGAAAATTGTTGAAGGAAACAGGGAAAAATAAATGGGTTTAGTGTTTGCCAATGGCATTGTTGAGTATAAGAATGACCCCTACTGCTAAAGGACTAACACCGTATGAAATGCTGTATTGTAAACCTTATTATATTCCACAACTAGCCATCGTTCCTCTCCCTAAAGAGGAAATAGACTTGACTTGTATAATAAGAATGTTTTCATAAAATAGAACTGGGTCAGAATGTGTAAATGAGAAAAAGAGCTACCCAAAAACTAAAATGCAAAGTATACCCCCATCAGTACAAGCATTACCAGGAAATTTGACTTGTTTCTCTAACAAAGACAGGAATGGTACAAATGTTGGCACCCTATCCCCTGAATACTGTGCAACTACAACCCATACTACAGACATTAAGTATGAACTAAAATGGTTTCAGGATCAAAAACAGCAATTGGCTGATGTTTGGTGTTTGTGTGGAGATAAGAGACTAAGGCCCAGACTACCACCTAGATGGGAGGGTTGTTGTGCCCTTACCCGATTGCTGCTTCCCTTTTATATAGTTCCTATGAGTGATAAATCAATGAAACTACCAGGTAAATACTTTTTTAAAGGAATTAAGCGAGAAACACCACAAGGATCATTTGACAACCGAGTGTATATAGACGAAATAGGTGTTCCACGAGGAGTTCCAGATGAAATTAAAGCGCAGAATCAAATAACAGCAGGACTCACCTCACTCTTCATATGAGTCCAGCCCAACAAGAATGTCGACTGGATAAACTACATCTACTACTGCACTTTTATTCCAAACAATACGGCACCTGATGGAAGTATCACCAAGGCCTTACAAGGCCTACAAATGCTATCCGAAGAATTAGCTGAGAACTCTGGTGTAGAGAACCCCCTGACGAGACTCTTTGAAAAATGGTTTGGTAAATGGGGTGATCTTGCAAAAAGTTTGCTTATCTCTATTGTCATGGCAACCGCAGTTCTTACATTGTGTGGATGTTGCTGCATTCCCTGTATTAGGGGATTTCTTCAAAGACTGATTGACACATCTTTAACAAAAACTATGCTCCTCCAGAGCGACACGGAACTATACTCAGAACCTGATGATGAATTTACAACTCTCGCTAAAGACTTATCTGTCTAAATGATAATACCTGGTAAAAATAAAAGAAACTGGATATTTGAAGTATTGACATTATTAGTATAAAAGGGGGGAGATGTTAGAGAAATTATACTTTAAATGTCAGTTATGAAAGACGCCATTTTGTTTATCATGGCCTAGAAATAAGCTATGAATCTAGGATTAAGCTAAAGACTAGTAATAAAATGGAGTCAGCAATATAATATGCTTAGATATGCAGTTTTCTGAATATATCCTGTATTTTTGTGTTGGCTTGGGGAGTTTTCAAGTCAGTATCCTGTAACCATTGTTAGATGAAGATAAAGTCTGTAACAGACACTTCCACCTTTCCTGTTCTGTCCAGAATAAAGTTGAAAATACATGAGACTGGGCATGTTTTAAGACAAGAAAGGTGGGTGTCCAGGGCTTATAAAAAAGACATGTACCACAGTATTTTCCTTAGAAATGACGATGACAGCATGAACATGTAATGCTATTCATTTCTCTTGCATATGCAATAAGTATTACCTTAATGCCCGAGGACGGCCCGAGACGGTGAATTATTTCCCTAACAAATTGTAGTTCTGCAACAGCTGGAGGTCCGCTAATTGCATATCCCTGATCTAGATGTTACCGATACTTCCGCGATGTTTGAAATTTCTTGTGATGTATGTAAAGCTTGAATTGTTCGGGGAGATTGTAATTGCAATTGTTGAAAGATCTCCTTTATATCAGTTGTTTGTGTAGCTTGTGCCCCTGTAGGGTTTTTATTTTTACTTTCCATTTTGTCTTTCTTGTTCTTTTGAGGTTGTGGTGTTTTGTTTCCCTTCTTGGGTGCCATAATTCTAATAGGTCTTTTTCCTCCTCACCCCCGCTTTATAGGATAATAGCTTTATGTATTTTTGTGGTTTCTTATCAGGCTTGCCTCTCTCTTGATATCCTCCTTAGATGTATATACTATGTAACAGGGTAATGTATATCACCATTTCATATCCTATATTAAACCCCTAGGTTAGAGTTAGGGAGGCACGAGAGTTCTGTTAATATAGTATCTCTTTCTAATAAATCACGTCAGAAGATACTATTTAATTAGATCTATCCCAGAAATACAATCGCTTGCACAGAGCCTTTTGATCCACCCATTGTCAAACTTTCAAGATGATTTTAATGTTACTGTCTCAATTTATAGCTCTTTGCAGATTTTTATGCAGTCTCTATGCAACTCTCAACATTACTTTGCATATCTTGCATAGCCATAGCCATACCTGATGCTCTGGCTTCTCCGGTCTCTTCACATGTTAAGTGTAGCACAGCGTCCGTGCGGCTGAAGTTCCGTCTGTTTTGCCTTAAGGCAGGGAGATCTCCTGGTCCTCCTGATCACTGCTGCTTAAGTCCCGAGAACCTCCACCGGAGTGCGCGTCTCCCCAGCGAGCTGCCCCTGCCGCCTGCGTGTGCAGACATGCCGAGACTCCCGCCTGGCTTCGCGCCGTCTCCTGGTTCCATCCTCGGTCTCACTCCCAGCACTCCACAGGTACCGTTCCTTTCCAGGTCTCCCGATCTCTCTCAGCCGCCTCTAGCTTCAGCTTCTGTTGCTACAGCTTGTATCGAGATGAATCACTCTAGTGTCGGAGAGAGCGTTCGGCAATTAGCTTAGGTGGTTAGGCATGAATATCAGCCGCCCAAACCATCCTAATCTGCGGCGTCTGCAGCATCCACAGCGTGTCAGCCACTCGAGTTCCCTAAGCGGCCATCTTGGGCGTCAGCTCCTCCCCCAAATCTTAGGGATTTGTGCATTAAGTAAAGCTATGTGGGGGGATTTCATCACTGCAAAGCCTGTGACTCTTCGAATTAAATTAAACACTTTGTTCCAGAAACCTCTGAGTCTCGGACACTCCCACCAAATATGAAGCATGGAACCCTGGGCATGACAGTTTCTAAAACACAAGGGTGGTGGAAGGAAACATAATTGCCAATCTGGAGGGGACAAGGTACCATCTCATCAACACTTTTAAGTTTGCTTCTATCAAAGAAATATTTGAAATACCTTTTAAAGCTCTTGTTCCCTTCTTGTGCCATTTCTCCAGTTTCCAGGTTTCCTGCAGGTCCCCTTTCCAAGCCTCCATGTAAGAGAATTTGGTGGTGGGTTCCAAAAGTGATGCGAAAATGATAGATATTCCCCCCTTTTGATCTAATGCTTAGCCGCACCATTGTTCATATTGTGTGAATTCCGGAGGGGTAGATTTACTTTTCTTTAAAGTGGAGAGGAAGTGAGAGATCTGCAAGAATCGAAATTTCTCTGACTCTGGAAGATCAAGTTTTTCAACACAGTGTTTCAATGTGATTGGTCCGGAAGGGGAAAAGTAGTGTCCAATACGGTACATCCCCTTGATGAAAGGACTTGATGTCCATGCACGGGCTGAAGCGAGGGTTATGAAACATGTGATCAAGTGGGCGAATGTCTGAGGTCAGGGCGTAAAGATGTTTCATGTTGTCCCATAATTTAAAGGAGTGGGATAGTGTCAGTGACATCACAGGGGGCCTAGATTTCATGGGACACCACAGGAGGAAGTCTAGGGTGTACGTCGGGACTGCTTGCCTATCTATATTTAACCAATCGTGTTTCACAGATATAAAGTACACCGTAGAGAGTTGGGCCAGTCTAGCTGCTTGGTAATACCTAAAAAGATCAGGGAGACCCAGTCCCCCCCTTGTTTTGGAGCTATAGAGAATATTGCGGGCTAATCTGTGACCTTTCTTTCCCCAAATAAATTTAATAATCTTCCCCTGGAACCAATGGCGACCCTAGGGGGGGGCAGAGGGGGCCCTGACCCCCCCAACATTATGCTGGGCCCCACCATGTGCCCCCCCAAAAAAAAAATATATATATTTTTTTTTAATTTTTTTTTTTTTTTTTACAAAAAGGCAATTTCTTTTTGTTTGTATTCATATCGGATGTGTTGCATCTTACTCGGGCCACCGCTGGGGTAACACAGTCTCTATTGAAAGGGAGAACGTCCCCAGTCAGCTCCTGCGGGTGATTCCTCCCCCCTCCCTCTGCTCGCTGACACCGCATAATGCGAGCGCTCACACAACCAAGGCCGCCCGATCTGCTCCTTCCCCTGCATCCTCATTGGCAGGGAGAAGAGCGAGTTGCAGGAAGGACTCCACCAGGACTCTCAGTTACTGAAAAAACAGACTGATTTCTCCCATCCTTAGGACAGGAGAACCAGCCTGTAAATTCCAAGAGATGCCAGACCAGCGCTGTCAATAGCAGGGGCAGGACAGCAAGAGGAGGCTGGGGAACCCCACAGTGATAGAACACCAGGGCCCAGTGGCAAGACAACCTTTGCAACCCTGATAGTTCTCCCACTGCTTTGGACCCTTATATTTTCTTGGTATGCTGGTGACATATATCTCTTGTTCTCTGTCACCCTGGGGGGGCCCCAATTCAGTAGGAAGGAAGCTCACTGCAGAACATGTGAAAGGGCCGTTGTGGGATCGTAGTAAAGGGGTAAAGGGCCCCAGGATAGATAGATATATCTATCTATATATATTTTATCTATATATTTTTGCATTTTATATTGCCCCCCTATTTTTGTCCCTGTCCCCCCATGTGCCCCCCCTAAATATGAAAGCTGGAGACGCCACTGCCTGAAACTCTTTGAGGTGACTTCTCCCGATTGCAATCGGGAGTGATCTAAATAAATAGAGGAGCCTAGGGAGAAGGGTCATTTTGATAGAATGGACTTTACCCAGCCATGTTGTATCTAGACCAAGCCAGGAGATCAGATTCAAGTTTGCGGAACATGGGAGGGAAGATAGCCTGATACAGCTGTTCAAACTTAGAGGTAAGATTTATCCCTAGATAGCGAATTGTGGAGTTGCTCCATTTAAATTTGAATGAAGTTTTAAGTCGATCTACTAATGAGGGTAGCAATGAAATGTTTAGTGCCTGGGATTTGTCCATATTGACCTGAAGGCCCGAAATTGACCCAAAGGATTCCAGGAGCTTACATATGTTAGGAAGGGAGGTTGTTGGGGAGGTAACAAAGAGCAGGATGTCATCTGCAAAAAGGGCACACTTGTGGATGTTTGGTCCACAGCGAACACCCCTGATGTTTTGATTTGATCTAATCGCAATAGCGAGGACCTCGATCACCAGAGCGAAGATCAGTGGGGAGAGGGGACAACCCTGCCTGGTGCCCCTGGCTATTTGAATGGGGCCCGAGTAGTATCCCTGCAGTTTAACCCTTGCTTTTGGGTCAGAGTATAGAGATTTCAGCATCCCCAAGAAGTTTTCCCTGAATCCCCACATCTCAGGATTGTAAAGCAGAAAGGCCATGAGAGGCAGTCGAAGGCCTTCTGAAGGTCCAACTAAAGTAGTAGGCCTTCCTGGCGAGGGCCTCCGTCCCATCCCGATTGCAGTAGAGAGACAATGTCTACCGCCCGTCTTATTTGATCTGGACCTTGCCTCCCCGGGATAAAACCAACTTGGTCTCTGTGAATATATTGATTGATGAACGAATTAATTCTGTTGGCCAGGATTTTGGTAAGTATTTTTAAATCATTGTTAATAAGGGATATGGGTCTATAGTTTTCTATTAGTTCTGGGTCCTTGTCGGGTTCTGGAATTATTGAGATGAATGCCATATCAGGTTGGGAGTCTACCGGGACCCCATCCCGTTTGGAGTTAAAAATGTAGTAATACATGGAGCTAGGGTGTCAGCAAAGGTTTTATAATATTGATTGGAAAAGCCGTCTGGGCCAGGTGCTGAGCCCCCTTTTAAATTATTGATCACCTCTAATGTTTCTTTTGTAGAGAAAGGAGTTTCCATGAATTCTACATGATCTTTACGTAGGGTAGGTATATTCAGGTCAAACAGGAAGGAATCTATGTGGGATTCTTTTATATTGATATCTTTCTGATATAATTTAGAATAGAATGTCTGAAAGGCTTGTAGGGTTTTTTGGGGATTTAGGGTTGTGGATCCATCCTGTAGTCTAATTTTAGGGAGTGTAAAGGCACTAAATTTGGGGGAAAGCTTTCTCGCTAACACTGTACTCATCTTGTCTCTCTGATGATATAATTTTCCACTATTCCAATTAATGGATCGCTCGGCCTTAACTGTATGAGCTAAGTTTAAAGCTAATCTGGCTGCGTCTATTTGAGCTATTTGGACTTTTGAAGGGTCCCATTTGTGTTATTTGCATAAGGCCGAGAAATCCCTCTCTAGTTTCTCTATCTCCGCTGCTCTTTCTTTCTTTCGTTGTGAAGTCATTTGAATGAGCTTTCCCCGGATTGTAGCTTTATGTGCCGCCCACAGGGTCTCAGCCGAGACCCTTCCTCCACATCATTAAGCATAAAATAATCCTTCAACTCCTTCTCAATTTCTTTAACTTTAATGGGGTCGTTAAGCAAATTTTTATTGAGTCTCCAGTGAGAAATGGGGGGTCTCTGTAAAGAGATTACAACCATGGAATGATCTGAGAGGGCTGTGTCCTTAATATGGGCTTTGAGCACAGAGGGTATATGTATTGCTGAAATGAGAATATGATCGATCCTGGAGTAGGATTGTGGGGGTTCGAAAAGTGTGTGAAATCTCTTTTTGTGGGGTTAAGTTCCCTCCAGATGTTGGCTAGGCCTAATTGATAGATCAACTTCGCTATTTTGGAAATAGATTTCGTGGGGCGGGTAAGTTGTGCAGAGAGAGGTTTAGATTTGTCCAAGCTTTGATCAAACGCAACATTGGAGTCACCTCCGAAAATCACTGTACCTTCCAATAGAGGGCCTAGAATTTGAAACAATGCTTGAAAAAATTTTGTCTGGCCCTTATTGGGAGAATAATAAGATATAAAAGAGTACAAACAGTCATCCAACAAGCCCTTAACTAAGATGAACCTGCCCTTGGGGTCCTTGTGTATTAGTAGGGGTTTAAATTTACATGTTTTCACAAATAGAATTGCCACTCCTTTTGTTTTATCCACAGCATTAGCTAAAAAGAATTGGGGATAATGAGCATGCAGAAATGAAGGTGTATATCGCAAGGGGAAATGGGTCTCCTGGAGCATAACTATTGCCATTTTTTGGGATTGATAAAACTGAAACAATTTTCATCTTTTTATAGCTGAATTAAGGCCCTGGATGTTATGAGAGACTAGCCTAATGGAAGTTGGGGACGTAGTTTCACTTGGCATGGTGGTGGAGGGAGAGGTGCATAAGAAGATAGAAAACACTTACCTCCTCCGGAATACTTTGGCGTAGCATTGAACATGGGGTGGAGCAGGACCTGGAACCTGGAGGAGAGGAGTGAAGCGACATCATCTGAGTACTGGCAGAAGAGAAGAAAAGATTAGTAGAAAAGAAAAGAGATATTGAGAGATATAGTGCAAAGTGGCCCAACAAGGGCCTGCGACATTGGGAGGGGAGAGGGTCCCTCCCAATATCGCTGAGCCAAATACCATAAAGGCCCTGAAAAGGGGCCAACTGTCCATCACCCGAGAATGGAGCAACCATTGTCGTGGGATGGATGGGGGCGCATGACTGCTGCCCCAGCCAATGCCAACCCTGGTGAAAATAAAAACAAAATACTTTAGATAACAATACATTCAACAAAATAAAGTCTATAACATTAATTAGAGTAAGAATCAAAGGTGGCCGGCTTTCGTTGTCTACACTAATCGGTAGAGATCAGGGAGGGGGGAAAGGAGATGGGTGGGAGGGAAGGGGGTAGGGGGAAAGGGAAGGGAAAATGGGAAAGAAGGGGGCAAGGGGGAAGAGGGAAAATTCAGGAACTCCAAGTGGTAAAGCTCCCGTAATCCTGGGGAGGTGAGGGTCATCTTTTAAGTAACCATAGGTGTGTCCGAGATGAATTCCAAAAATAGAAGAAAAAAAAAAAAGGGAATGTGGAGTTTGCTTCTCAGGAAAGTTCCTTGTGTGCCTGTGTTTCTTCCGATCCAAGAGTTATGTTTGAGAATATTGGTAGGGGTAGAGGACTCAAAGATAAACCTATGAGGACACGTTGGAATGGTGGGAGAGGGGGAGCAGGACAGAAGTCATTATCAGAGGGGGGAACCTGTAGGAGTTCGCCCTACAGGATCAGATCCTGAGAAGTAAGTGAAAAATGTCTTTGGGGTTTGTGTAGCAAACCGGTCGTTTACAAGGTTAAAGTCCTTCATTTCCAAAAACTGAGTGGGAATAGATTGAGTGGGTTTGGGGATGCATTGATAACCTTAGAGATTACATTGAAGGAGCAGAAAAAGAGAATCTGTGGGGTCTCCAATGACAACAAGGACATTTTTAAGGGAATGTAGCACCCATGGCCTGTCCCTGTGGAAAGAGATGCAAGTGTTAAAGGTTCTTCTGGATTCAGGTTGGTGTAGATTCCCTCAAACATCTGCTTTTGTTTGTTTTCCATAAGGGGAAATCGGACTGGCAGGGGTGGGTCTCTTGGAGGATCCTGCTTGAAGATTCGACGTGTCCATTGCTGGATCTTGTGATATGAACTTCAGGGAGAGAAGCACCCGTTCGCCCTCTTGTAGGGTGGTGAAGGAGTGGGTTTTACCTTTGTAGGTAAATTTTAAAGCAAAAGGAAAGGCCCACCAGTACCTGATTTCCTTCTGCGCAAGGATCACTAAAAGTGGTTTAAGGGCTCTGTGTTTTTGTATCGTCATTGGAGATATGTCCACAAATATCTGAATATCATGTCCTTGAAAGGAGATATGAGATTGCTGGGGGGAGAGTTTCATGATTTCCTCTTTTACTCCGTAGTAGTGCGGTTTCACCACCATATCCCTAGGGGACCCATCCTTCCTGGGGGGCCCAGGGATCTGTGAGCCCTGTCCAACTCCAGCTTATGAGGGGATATTGCAGGTATGAGGACTTTGATTAGTTCTTGGACAGATTTAGGAACATCTGTGATGGTTTTCGGAATGCCTCTGACCCTGAAGTTCTCCCTTCTTGAACGATTTTCAAGATCGTCAATCCTATTTAAGGCTACATTCAATTGTACTTGTAGGACCTGAATATGATCTGTGTTTTGATTGGACCTTGACAGAGTGAAATCAAGTTTCTGTTCAATAGCTTCTATTCTGGTGCCCAGATTTTGAAAGTCAGAGCAAATGCCATTTGTGATTTTTGTTGGCTGTGTGAGTCAGGCCCCTCTCAAGTAGCTCCGACAGCTTAATAAAGAGGTCTCCAGCATTGTGGGGCATGTCAGGGACTGGGCCTCCTGGAGTGATACTAGTGTCCTGGTGAATAGGTGTGTTCCCCATAGGAGTTAGCATGTAGTTATCCAGAGTTCTCTCTATATACAATTTAGTGGACGCTGGTGAAGGGGATACATTGAGGGGGGCAGTGGAGGATGCTTGAGGAGTGAAGGCTTTGGATAGCAGGGGTGATCACTTGCCTGTTTTCTGATTGTCCTCCTGTGACTGTGTCTCGTGGCTGAGACGCGGCCGCCATCTTGGATTCGGCCTGCATTCTTCCAGCGGAGAATTGGGGTCCTTGGTCCCTCCTTGCTGTTCCCCCCAACATATGAGGGATGAGGATATGTACCCCGAACGGATCCCGATGTGTGCGGGCTGGCTGCTGGCTCCCGGCTTAAGCGGCCATATTGGAGTCCTCCGCGCATGCGCCTACCAATGTCCCTCTTTCTATATCTGACCAACGACTGGGGGGAGTATAAGCTGGACCAAGAAGTAATAATTCTTAAGTGGGTTGCATAATAGTATTTTATAATGTCTGGGGCACCTAAACCCCATCTAGATTTAAGGGCACAGACCACCGAACTCGCAATGCGGTGAGCCCTGCCGTTCCATATGAATTTAAGGAAGCTCCTTTGGATGGCTTTAAGTTGGGAAAGGGGGATGGCCACTGGTAATGTTTCAAAATAATATAACAGTCTGGGTAGAATGGACATATTTAAAACATTCACTCTACCTAAAAGGGAGAGAGGGTACTTAGTCCAGCTTTGCAAGGATTTGTTGATGTCTAAAATTAGAGGGGGAAAGTTTACAGAGTAGAGGGTTGTGTAAGTAGGGGTAAGATGGACCCCCAAATATTTAAGGGAGGTGGAACACCATTTATAAGGGTAAGATTTTGTCAATTGAGATAGGAGAGGAGGAGGGATGTTCAAAGGAAGGGCCTCAGTTTTTATGGTGTTAACTTTGTAGCCAGAAATGGCACCAAAGGAGGAAAGAAGATCATGTAATAAGGGGAGGGACAACAACGGTTGGGTAATGGTTAACAGAATATCGTCTGCAAATAATGATAACTTGTATTCCCTCTGTCGCATCACCACCCCACGAATATCTGGGTGCAGACGGATAGACTTGGCTAGGGGTTCAAGACATAGTATGAAGAGTAATGGGGATAAAGAGAACCCCTGCCAAGTACCATTACTCATAGGGAAGCAAGGCGACAGAAAGGAAGACATCTGTACTTGTGCTGTTACTTGGGAATATAATGCCTGTAGCGCTCTTAGAAATGGGCCTTTGAGACCGAACTTAAGTAAAGTTGCAAACATATAAGGCCAGCTCAGCCTATCAAAGGCTTTTTGTGCATCGAGACTTAGAACTAGAGCTTGACGTGAGTATCTGTTTAGAAGGTCGATTAAGTCTATGGCGCGTCGGGTGTTGTCCCCTGCATGTCTAGTCAAGACAAAACCCACCTGGTCTTTGTTAATCAGTTTTGGAATGTATTTAGAGAGTCTAGAAGCTAGTATCTTTGTAAAGATCTTATAGTCCGAATTTAAGAGAGCAATAGGTCTGTAATTGTCAGGAAGGGAGGGATCCTTTCCCGGTTTAGGTATAACAGAGATATAGGAATGTGAAAAATTAGAGTGTGGGGATTGACCATCGAGGAGAGTACTGTATAAAGTCAGTAAATGAGGGCATAAAATGTCAAAAAAAGTCTTGTAGTAGATATAGGCGAGGCCATCTGGGCCAGGGGATTTATGAAGCGGGAGGTCCTTAATTGTGTTATGGAGTTCCTCAATAGTTATAGGAGTATTTAGATCAACCAGATCGGAGGTAGACAGTTTGGGAAGATTAAGACCTTCAAAAAAAGCATCAAATTTTTCTTTAGTAAAATTAAAATGGTTTTCAGGTTGTAGGCAATTGTATAGTTTGCGATAAAAGGAACCGAAGATCTTAGACATTTCAAGAGGGCAGTGGGTTCTGGTTCCCTCATCCTTTAAGAGGAAATCAGGGAAAGAGTTGAAGGGGCGAGGGCGCAACTTATTTACTAGCATCCTGTGAGGTTTGTTTGAAAACTCGTAAAATTTTTGCTTTACCCAGAGTAAGGATTTAGCTACCTTACCAAGAGTTAAGGACTTAATCTGTTCTCTGAGGGATGTAACCTTGCGGAGTCTCGACACCTTGGGTTTGCACAGTAGCTGGCATTCGGCTATCATCAAGGTAGACGTCAATGTCTGTAAAAGTTTGTTTCTGTCTCTTTTCAGACGGGAGCCCTCCGTGATGCAAACACCACGGAAGACCGCCTTATGTGCCCCCCACAGTGTGGAGAAATCGAAACAGAGCCCACATTGAGCAAGAAAAATTCCTTAAGGCTGGCAGCCAACTTAATGTGTGAAGGCTCAGAGTGTAAGAGTTGGTCATTTAGACGCCAGTGGCAGGACCTAGAAGGGATTTGAGATAGCATGACATCTAGTGTGATAGGGGCGTGGTCCAACCATGTAATGGGGGATATGTCTGAATCTATAATATAAGGGATAAGTGGAGCTGAGACAAGAAAATGATCTAGGCGTGAATACATTTTGTGAGCCATAGAATAGAAAGTGAATTGCTTAGCAGTAGGGTGTTTTATCCTCCAAGAGTCAAACAATTGGTGAGATCTAATGCATCTACGAAAAGCGTTAGCTTGGGAGGCAGCCTTGCGCGAGGGAGAATCATTGAAAACATCTCGAGAGGGTGACATAACTAAATTGAAATTGAAGTCACCTCCTATGATCATGAAGGGTTGGGAGTGATACTGGGGTAAATCAAATACCTTGTTGAGAAAATCTACCTTACCATTATTAGGTGCGTATATATTAATCAGAGTGAAGGAGGAGGACATATAATCACAATCCAGAATAATAGAGCGCCCATGAGGGTCAGCGTGTGTATTATTGACCCTAATGGGACAGGACTTCTTAATTAGAATGGCCACTCCAGCCTTGCCTGAAGAGTCAGATGCAAAGAAGGAGGTAGGAAAAAACTTTGAGGCAAATTTTAATGTGCCACCTGCATGAAAATGTGTCTCCTGGATCATGATTATATCTGCCCCCGAGGATCTAAACTCCTTTAAAGCTGCATAGACCACTGGGATAACGCGCAAAAATTACTACATAGGTGGTACCTTACACCCTCTCGACTGAACAAAATGAAACCCTCCGTTTCAGCACTATGCTGGAGAGAGTGCCTATCTATGGGCAATCTTCTTCACATATTTTGGAGCTGTAAACACATCCAACCGTTCTGGGAGAAAGTCCAATCTCTCATCTACAATGTTACCAATACCCATCTCAAACTTGAACCAGCGCTAACGCTGCTGAGCCTGGGTATTGAAGCTTATCCCCCTCTAATGAGGAAAGTAGTAATCCATATACTATTTGCAGCACGTATTTCAATAGCAAAAGAATGGCTTTCGCTAGCACCCCCTAAAATAGAAGAAGTTATCTCTAGAGTAAACGCCCAATATGTAATGGAAAGAGCTCTTGCCTACTCTAAAGGGGGATCCCCGAATTTCCATAAACAGTGGGAAATTTGGAGATCCTCAAAACACGCCTCCTCACATTCATGAAATCCTCTTACTGATACGCTAAAGCACACGAATGCCTCTGGTGCGATGGTATACTAATAGAATCTTTCAACCTGAATAGGTTGGATACTTACCAAAGAGCAACTAATGGTGGTGGGCTGGGTGTGTGGGGAAAACTATGCACTCTGCACATATGTCAACTATATATCTATGTTTGTGTTTTATAACCCTGAAGTGACAGCACTTGCTGCTCACAGTCTACCTCCCTGTGGACCCTTCATAGGACCCACGGCAAGCTACTACACAGGTACCCAGCAATAAGCCTGGTCACAGTGTGAACCCAAAGGGGGTGACGGGCTGTACCTCCTACGGAGGTCAAGCATACAATCCAATTAGTAGCTTGAACACATGACGTATTTTCCTGATTATATATGTAGCAAGTGTTGTGTATGAATAGTCACCTTGTATAATCTTAAAAATGCATATATTGAATGCTCTGTAATGTACAAGTGAAATTCAATAAAAATCTATTGTTTAAAAAAAAAAATAAACTCCTTTAAAGCAATCCATCGCTTCTGAATGGAATTCAGGCCCTTGACATTATATGACAGAAACTTCAAGGTAATGATATCAAGTAAACAGGTAGATGCAATAGATATATATTGAACTTATAGTTGCCTATAGCATAACTGACGTTGAAAGAGACATATACATTAGTTATAAAGATATATTGAGAAGGACAAACCCGACGGATCTGAAAATTGATCCAGTAAACCTCATAGAAAAAGAAAAAAAAGAAAAGAAAAACCTTAGAAAAAAGGGAGGAGGGGAAAAAAGGTGACCTCATCCAGCAATATCAACATATGAGTGTAGACTCAAGAACCCAAAAACATGAGCAGATGGACAAAAACATTGAACCAAAAAAGAAAAAAAATAACAATTTGAAGCCCAAGACACTGTTGTGTCTCAGGAGGCCTTGAACCATGTCACAGGCCAAGTAGGAACACATGCGGACCTCTCAGCAGGGAACTCAAGTAGAGAGGGGTAGGGAGACCGTCCACTCACCTTAAAAAGAAAATGAATACAAAGACTAAGTGGAGGTTGCATTAAAATCAGCAAAAGAAAGAAAGTAAAATGTCAGAAAAAATATTATTATTAGTAACAATAATAGTAATATCCCATGGGAGTGGGATAACAGTGTCCCTGAAAAACAGACCAGGGTAACACTTCAAACCTAAGGTCCAGAATTCAGCACTGAAATGTGTATGGACCAAAAGAAAGAACAAATGAGGATCATAAAGTTCCTTCTAAGGGCATCAAGGAGGTTGTTTGGCAGATCTTGGACGTTGAGGAGTAGAAAAGTGTTTCTTCGGTTGTCCTCTGACCGGGGTCTAGATGCGGTTCGGTGTAGACGGAAGAGGACGAGCTGGTGGGGGTGCAGCTTGTAGATCATCATCAGACAATGGAGGGAGGCTAAGATTTTTCATGAATGCATCTCCTTCCTGAAGATCTCGCAGACTATGTTGGACGCTGTTCTTAGATACTATGAGGCGAAAAGGAAAGCCCCAATAATATGGGACCCTATGCTGCTGTAGATGTGCTGTTATTGGGCGTAAATTCCTCCATTTTGCCAAGGTGATGGGGGACAGGTCACTAAAAATTTGTAGCTTGGCCCCTTTATAGGTGATATTTGATTTGTTTCATGCAGCCATGTTCAGGGCTTCCTTACTATCATAAAAATGGAACCTGACAATGACATCTCTGGGCCTAGCTCCAGCAGGAGGTTTCGGGCCCAGGGAGCGGTGTGCCCTGTCCAGGAGCCAGTCCACATCCACCACTGTGGGGGCTAAAGTATTAAAGAGACCCAGGAGGTATGGGCGCAGAGAGGAGTCTCCTACTGTCTCAGGGATGCCACGGAACCAGAGGTTCTGGCATCTCTCTCTGTTTTCCAGGTCCTCCTGTTGCAGTTGTAACTGGGTGACAGAATGTCTAAGATTGTAATTTTCTTCCTCCATGGCCTGAACATAGTTCACCATTTCATCAAATTTTTGTTCTAGGGCATCTGCACGCTCTCCAATGTGATTAATTTCCCCCCTTATTTCAGTAGAGATTTTGCTCACCTCTGTCACAATGTTTCTGGTAATTTGTTGGAGGAGAAGCTGTAATTTGGCATCTAATTTCTCATCCAGTATATCTGGGGTTAAAACCCCTTGGGTAGAGGAAGGGACAGGGTCTGGTATGTGACCTGTGGTGATAGGGGGGTTGCCAGAGTGGATCCATTGCTGGGAAGGGATCAGCAGGGGAACTCAAGGCTGAGCACTGCGGCCTAGTGATATAGTGGTCCATGCCTGGGCCCGCTCGTGGTCTGAATAGCGGCTTGTAATTGTGCTGTTGGTGACCAACTTTGCCCATGGGGTGCCCGTGGATTAGCGTGATTGATCGGGCTTACCCCCAGGTCGGATGGTAGCTTTTCTTGCGGTGCGGAGGTCTCGGAGAGCGGATGGTTCCCGGAGCTCTCTGATCACGTCCGCCATACCAGGAAGCCGCACATGCGCCTCCGATTTTTACATTTCTTAAAGTTACAATTTATTTCCTTCCAACACCATCACCATATCCCACTACTATTCACTAAGAGTATATTCAGGTATGTGTAACCAACGTAAGTTTGTTGATCCACATACTGTATGTACGTGACTCTGTTCCACTTGCACCAAATATCAAATAAGATTAAGAATAATATAGGGTAGATAATAGAAAGGTCCTTGTTTCCTCCCCCAATTCCCCATGTTTTGTATCCCCTCATACTAATGTATTATATATCTATATATCTATATATATAGATATATCTATATATATAGATAGATAGATATATCTATATATATAGATAGATATATCTATCTATCTATATATATAGATATATCTATATATATAGATATATAGATATATCTATATATATCTATATATATATTTATGGTTGGAGCCCTATGTCCGATATGGACATAATAACATTTATAGTTAACATAAGACTTACCATTGGAAATAGACCTGAAAGTGTGGACTTACCATATGAAATGGACCTGAAAGTGTGCCTTGGTCTGATGGACGGTATGCCAAAATAAGGGAGCATACCCTTAGTTTAAGAAATGATTATTCTGTGAAGAGAAATGAATAGTTGAGAAATGCCCTGAAATGGGGATGGGAGGGTGGGTATTGCGCACAGGAAACCGACAAGCGCCACAGGTGGGCGGACTGCTTAAATACCCCCCGGGCTCCTCCCATAAATTCAGGCCACCATACTGGCCTTCCTACTTATGGTTGGAGCCCTATGTCCGATATGGACATAATAACATTTATAGTTAACATAAGACTTACCATTGGAAATAGACCTGAAAGTGTGGACTTACCATATGAAATGGACCTGAAAGTGTGCCTTGGTCTGATGGACGGTATCCCCAAATAAGGGACCAAAAACATTCAGGTAGGGGTATAATATTTTATTGGTTTTCAGTTATTCATTGAGCCAATTTTGAAAATGCCTGTGCCATCTCCACTTGAGGGTTAGGGATATACTGGGCGAAGCAGGCTGACTTCCACCTGCCTAGTCTTTTAATGACGTGGTCTGGGACCCCGTGACGGGATGCTGCAGAGGCTGCTCCGATACGAAAGGAGTGTCCGGAGTACTGGCTAGGGTTAAGATGAAGGTTGCGGAGAAGTATCCTTATGTGTTTCACAAACTGACAGGCACTTAAGGGTTTAACTGGGAATGGTAGAAGAGGACTGGAGTCCGGCTGTTCAGGCAGGAGGGACAGAACATGGTTGAGTACTGTGACTGGACACCAGCTATTATTGGTTTTGTAATGGTGAATGTCCACTCCAGAGCCTGTTTGCTGGGTTTTAGAAACCTCGAGGTGAAGGACGAAGTGGTCTTAGTAGCGAACCAAGTGCCGTCTGTGTAGTACTTGGCCTGCGGGGTTGTTACAGGTGAACTCGCCAGGTCGCAAGAACCCGTAGTAGGCCAAATATATGGCTGCTTGTAGGACCATACTGGGGAGAAGACCAAATGGAGCAGAAGTTAGGATGGTTGACATATCCCTGAAGATGGGCCCGGTAATGGGTAAGCGTTTGGTGCTGACCACTGATTGGTGTTTCTGAATGCCACGTAGGATGGCTCGGATAGTGCGGGACAAGAACAATGAAGACTTTGCAGGGTCTTGAAGAGTCAAGAAATGTTGTATGCCGGCTAGGTATAGCCGAATGGTATTATAAGATAAGGCCAGCTGAGTGTGGCAATATGAAATGAAGGCCAGTACTTGCTTGACATCTGTAGTTCCTTTGCAGCAGGGTGCCAGGAACTTATTGAACGCCTTCCAAGCTGTCTGGTAGGCTTTAAGTGTGTTATGGGACAGTGAGTGGTTGATGAGCTGGGTTGGTCCTTGTAAATGTTCTATTAGTCCAGGGTCAGTTGAGACCAAACAGTTATAGGGGCCGACACTGGATCGGCTCCGGGGACCTGTTTGAAAAAGGAGGTGTAATTATAACGTGACAGTGCATCAGCAGCTAGATTGTATTTACCCGGCATAAATGAACAGTGGATGTTAAACTGATGTTGTAAAGACAGTTGTACCAATCTGTGCAGGAAGGACATGACTGATAGGGACTTGGACCTGCCTTTGTTGACAATGTCTGCCGTGGCCTGATTGTCGGTGGTGAAGACCACGGTTTGCCCTGTCCAATGATGACCCCAGAGCTGTGCGGCTGCCACTATGGGATAGAGCTCGAAGAGGGAGGATGTTCGGGTAAAGCCAGGTATCAACAGTATCTGTTGAGGCCAGGGTCCTGAAAACCATTGGTGGCCAAAAATTGCCGCAAAGCCTGTGGAAGCTGCAGCGTCTGTCACTACCTGAAAGGGCCGAAACCATGGGTATAAATTGGGATATGCCATTCCAGGCAGACAGGAATTCCTCCCACATAGATAGGTCTGCTATAGCTGCAGAATCTAGATTTAGGATCTGATCAGGGTCTTGTGTTTCTGACAGAAATCTCAGCAGGCGTGACACAAAGGTGCAGCTTTGTGGAATAATTCGCATGGCGAAATTAAGCATTCCCAGGAGAGATTGCAACTGTTTTTTGGTACACCCCCTGGTGTGGGTGAATTTATGAAGTACCGCCCTAATACGGGTGAGTTTGTCAAGGGGGAGACTGGCCTGCATGGTGCAGGTGTCTAAATTGACCCAGAGAAAGATGATGTTGTGTGCTGGGCCGTTGACTTTGTGCTCAGTGATGGGAATATTGAGATTTCCGAATACAACTCTGAGTTTGTCGAGGTCTCCTGGGGGCCTGCTGGGCGGTTCAATTAGTAAGAAGTCGTCCAGGTAGTACATAACTTCTTGGCACTGAGCTTTGTGCGAGAGTATCCAAGCGAGGGACTGAGCGAATGTGTTGAAGAGCCAAGGGCTACTCTTGGAACCGAACGTCAGTTTTGTGGCAAAATAGTATGCCTCCCTCCAATTGATGCCATGCCAGCACCAAAGGGATGGGTGGATAGGCAGGAGCTTGAAGGCATCCGAGATATCGGCTTTGGAGAGCCAGGCACCTGTACCTGCTTTGAAGATTGCTTGGTTTGCCATGTCCACGGAGGAATATTTTAGGGAGAACTCTTCGGAGGGGATCAGGGAATTGAGACTGGGAATGTGGGAAGAATGAGGCGCAGACAGGTCGTACACCAAACGTAGTTTATTTGAGAACTTGCCCTTGACAAGCCCAATAGGGCTGACTCTCCAAGTACTGAAAGGGGGCTGAGTAAAGGGGCCTATAACGAACTCTCGGTCTACCTCTGTCTGTAAGAGCTGACCTATGGCCTGTTCGTCAGTGGCCGCTGACTGAAGATTCCTACATTCGTAGGTACTGTGGGGTAGTGAAATGAGGCTGGTGTGAAAGCCTACTGTGAATCCCTGGATAAGGTAGGTGGCCAGGGAGGGGGTGGGGTGTGAGGTGAGGTAGAGTCCCAGCCACAAGACGTTGATCCAGCTTAGTCATGCCCTCTTCTGTTGTTTGACTTCGCACAAGTTTCTTGGATGCGCTCTTTGGCATAAGGTGCAGATGTGGAGTAGGCGGCACTGACTGAAGTTGCAGGTCCCATAGTTGTTGTTGCAGATGGCTGCCCCTCCCACGGTTCGGACTAGGCATCCAAATTTGTCCACCTGAGGCGTTTGTACAGGGGCCGACTGACCCTGCTGTGCACCGGAGGTAGAGGGGAATTCAAAGGGACATCTGATTGTCGCATTGGCGTACCAGGTGGCATTATGAGTGGAGGACTGGCAAATCGCACACAGGGGTGAGTGTAAGCCTGCAAAATGGTGACAGAACAGCTCTGTGTCCATGAGGCTCCAATTTGTCGTTGTTTGAAACTGTGTGAGTCTGGCTGCTGCCTTTGCGGAAAATGAACGGTGGTAGTCGTAGAAGGAAAATCCTCCATACTTGTAGCCCAGGTCTACTACAGTATGGAGGTATAAGTCCAGCTCTTCCCTTCTGCTTTGAGCGGCTGAACATAGGACATCCCTCAGCATGCCATAGGCCAATGTGAACTCTGGGACAGATAATTTCGGATTCAGTCTGGGGTCTTTGGCTTTAAGGACCACCGATACGTCAGCCCAGGTATAGGCCTTATTTTCTGCCAGATCATGGACAGAAATCAGGAGAGAGGCCAGGTTGACGTCCCTGCCGTCCAAAATGTCCTTCCTGATACTGGTTGGAACCAAATGGGAGGGGTAGACAATGGGGATCCACCCTGTGGTACCTGCGGGAAGTGGTGTCAAAACTTGGGTTGCGGTAGGGTCGGGGATAGCCGTGGCCGGCCGAGCCTCCAGGAGTGCCACCCTGGTTTGTACGTCCATGACCGAGGAAGAAAGGGACGCCACCATAGTGTGAAGTTGTGAGATGGCAGAGGATATCGACTGGAGGGATGCCTGCTGGGTACTGGGTCCTGCTGCAGCTGGTGGAGGGAAGAGGAGTTTGAAGAACTCACCTTTCCTGGCTGTAGCCGGAAAGGGCACGTCTCTGTGTCTTAGTTCTGCTGTCAACTTGGGGATAGTCCATCCCCTGAGGGACTGCACGCTGCTGCTCTCTGAAACCAGAGAAGGTGACAGAGGGGCCGTGAGGTCTTCGCTGCCGGCCTGGGACATGGTTGATCTGGTTAAGATATCCTGTCCTTGAGATAGTGTTTTGGTTGACTGTAACCTTTTAGGGGTGACATGGATTTCAAGTTTACTCCGTTTCCCTAAACCATACTTACCCAACTTGTGCTTCTCCCTTTTTTTTTTTTACCTGGGGGGATATCGTCCAACCTGGTGCAGGGTGGACCTACTGAACTTTGACTGACCTGGAGGAAAATGAAAGAAGATAACTCGTGAAGGGTTCGCTAACTAGCTTGATGTAGTAACTAGTATGGTGATTCGCGGTATAGTGACAATGAAATGATTTGAAATGTTTTGCCTTGATCATGAAATGAGTGAAATCTCTTGCCATGACAGAGCTCCGGCTCGGTCATGCCGCCACTGCAACTGACCATGAACTGGACTCTGGAGCATGTACTGAAATGAGGCAACAGAAAACATTGGTGCACACCGGGACGAATCGGTGCATCTTTGGATGCATCTGGATTCGAATCGGAGCGCAGTACGAAACAACGAAATGACCGAGGCTCGAATTAGTTGTGCCGTATCTGCGACTGGCAATGAACTGAGCTCTGGTACAGGTATGGATAAAGCCGAAACAACTGGGGCATTCCGTAACGAACCGGTGCATCTCGGATGCGACTGGTTTCGAAACGGTGATGCGATATATGGGAGTGAAATGACTGGTAATTAATTCCCATGACAGAGATGCGGATCGGTCGCCTGATAACTGCGACTAACTACGATCCGGACTCTGGAGCATGTACTGAAATGAGGCCGAACCCTGGGGCACGCCATAACGAATCGGTGCATCGTAGATGCGACTGGATTCGAACCGGTGCGCGGTGAGTGCACATGTAATGGTTTGTTTGCCATGACAGAGGCGCGAATCGATCATGCCGCTATTGTGGCTGACTACGAATCGGACTCTGGAGCATGTACCGAAATGTGGCAAATACCTGGGGCGCGCCGAGACAAATCGGTGCATTTAATGCGACTGAATTCATTTTGGAGCATGGTACGTGACAGTGAAATGATGGCCATGACAAAGGTATGAATCGGTGAGTCGTGACTCTGAAGCATGTACTGAAATGAGGCCGTAAACAACTGGGGCACACCGGAGCGAATCGGTGCATCTTTAGATGCGACTGGATTCGGATCGGAGCGCGGTACGTGACTGAAATGAATGAAATGATTCGAAATGGTTTGAAATGTTAGAAATGTTTAGAAATGTTTCCGAAATGAGAAATGACTTAGTATCGAACTGACATGAGTCGATAAGAAATAGCAAATTGCGAATCACAACGGTTGTCTACTGACGCATGGTAACCATTTGTTAGTCATGCCTGAAAGAAGCGACGTCTATGTCGCTGTGGTTTACTAATAACAAGAACGGTAACATAACGATGGTGCGAGTTTTATGCATTGCGGTACGTAGTGAAATTTTAGTGACATGATATCTAACAATGCGTTAGAGCAAAATCAATCGGAAACCCTACCTGCGACAGCCGAGCCAGATGCGTGGTACGAAATGCGAATCGGTAACACGGACTTCAAAACTCTCTAGCATGGAAATTTTTGTGAATGCGGGAACTTGCGAGACAAGAACTTGCGGAAGCTGGTATTGGAATAGTCGGCCTAGTGACGTATATCACGCACAGGAAACCTACAATCACCACAGTTGAGCGGGCTGCTTAAATACCCCCTGGGCTCCTCCCATAAATTCAGCCCACCATACTGGCCTTCCTACATATATATATATATATATACAGTATCTCACAAAAGTGAGTACACCCCTCACATTTTTGTAAATAATGTATTATATTTTTTCATGTGATAACACTGAAGAAATGACACTTTGCTACAATGTAAAGTAGTGAATGTACAGCTTGTATAACTGTAAATTTGCTGTTCTCTCAAAATAACTCAACACACAGCCATTAATGTCTAAACCGCTGGCAACAAAAGCGAGTACACCCCTAAGTGAAAATGTCCAAATTGGACCCATTGTGTCAATATTTTGTGTGGCCACCATTATTTTCCAGCACTGCCTTAACCCTCTTGGGCATGGAGTTCACCAGAGCTTCACAGGTTGCCACTGGAGTCCTCTTCCAGTCCTCCATGATGACATCACGGAGCTGGTGGATGTTAGAGACCTTGCGCTCCTCCACCTTCAATTTGAGGATGTGCCCATGAAACTTATACCAAAAACATTCTTCCAGATAAAATGATTGAATACCCTCAAAGCTAGGCAGCCTCGAAGTCCTGCAGAGATTCCACATCCCAAAAAGACTTAATCAGTGACATCGGCATCAGGGGCTTCATAGCTGGTAATCTGGAACTGATACATTTCTATGAAAGTTTAACGGTCCATAGAGTCTGTGAACAGACGTGTTCTATGATCAGTAATGAAATCTCATGCAGTACTGAATGCCCGTTCTGAAAGCACGCAGGATGCAGGGCAGCCCAACAACTCAATAGCATACTGGGCAAGTTCTGGCCAGTGGTCTGTCTATTCTCATGAGCAGTCAGTGGATCGTCAGCTGGAAAGCTCTCCATCTCTGTTTTGGCCCCGAGGTAATCGTCCAGCATGTGATGCAGACACTGCTGATGGGATGTGGAAGCTGTGCTGCGAGAACTAAAAAATTCTGAAATGCCTCACTTAGGCGGACGCCTTCTCCAACGCTCCTCTCTTGACGAACAGAAGACTCAAAACTATGTTTTCCACAACACTGTAACCTACTGAAGTCAGGAAAAACTTATAATAAAATCATCTTTAACGTATCCTCAAGAGATTTTATCTTCTGCACTCTGTGAGGACGGATGAGTTCTGAGACCTTCCCCTAATAACAGTGGTCAAGGAGGGTTTACAACCAGTAATCATCCTTCTTCTTTATGTCAAATATCCTTGGGTCCTTTCGCAGGCTTGGAAGCATGAGGTTGCCCATACGCCTCAAATTTGCAGAGGCTTGAGAAGCAGAGTCCTTGGGGTCACTCAGGATGACAGCATCTGGAACTTCCTCCTCCCAGCCACGTGCTACTCCCAAGGGTCCTGGGGTTGGAAAGCCATCACTTACAGATTGACGCATGTCTTCCTCTTCTTTGAAGCCTATGAAAGTGCCATAATCCTCCTCCTCATCCTCCTCATCCTCCTCCCCTCTCTCCTCCTGTGTGTTCTGTGACATAGGAATGATGTTGTCTTGATAAAGTGGGCCTTAAGAGGAAAGGAAGTCCTCCTCTTCCTCCTGCTGCTCTGCCTCCAGTGCCCTGTTCATACTGCCACGCAGAGTCTGCTCCAGCAGGAACACAACAGGGATTGTGTCACTGATGCATGCACTGTCATGGCTCACCAACCTCGTGGCCTCCTCAAATGGTGACAATACAGTGCATGCATCCTTAATGATCAGCCATTGGCATGGGGAAAAAAAGCTGAGGCAGCCAGAACTTGTCGCCATGCTGTATTTGCACAAGTACTCATTGACTACCCTCTGCTGCATGTATAAAGTCGAGTTCCACCTGGTGGGCATATCACAATTTAGGCAGTTTATGGGCAGGTGGATTTCCCGCTAAATTTCAGCCAACCGAGCACTGGCTGTGTATGACCTCCTGAAATGGCTACAGACTCTTCTGGCCAGCTTTAGCATACCTTGCAACCCTAGGTACGTATTTAGGAAACTCTGCACCACCAAATTGAAGACATGTGCCAGGCATGGCACATGTGTCAACTTTCCCTGTGTAAGGGCTGACAGGAGGTTTGAGCCATTATCACACACCACTATTCCTGGCTCCAGCTGGCGTGGTGTGAACCACCTCTGGGCCTGTCCCTGCAGAGCTGCAAGAATCTCTGCTCCAGTGTGGTTCCTGTTCCCTAAACACACCAGCTGAAGCACTGCATGGCACCTTTTAGCCTGATTCATGGAATATCCCTTTGAACGCTTAGGGCGTAGCTGATATTCATAGGCAATTCTGAAGAGGAGGGCATGGAGGTGGCGGAGGAGGAGGAAGAGGGGGTAGAGCTCATAGGTCTGGCATCATCACCACCAGCTGTATGGAGACATGGGGGCACAACAAGTTGCAGCACTGAGCCCTGTCCTGCATCCTTTCGAGTTGCAAGCAGCGTTACCCAGTGTGCTGTGAACAAAATATATCATCCCTGCCCATGCTTGCTGGACCATGTGCCAGCAGTAAGGTGGATTTTAAGGCTGACTGCCTTGCCCAACTATGCCAGAACATTCCCTTCCATGTGATGGTAGAGAGATGGAACGGCCTTACATGAAAAGTAGTAGCGACTGGGAACTTGCCATTGTGGTACAGCACATTTTTCAAATTCACAGAAGGGGGCAGAACCCACCAGGCTGAAAGGCATAAGTTGTAGAGCCAACAGTTTTGACAAGCTTGCATTTAGACGATGGGCATGTGGGTGGCAGGGACTGTATTTTTTTTTTTCTGCTACAGCAGATGGGGCAGAGAAATTTTACAGCTACAGTCTACAGGTGGTGGTGTGCTGCTAGGACCTGGGACACCCTATGCTATACCATCGTCCCTGTCAGTGGAGGCTGCTGAAAGGTAATTACTCAGTATTAGGGATGAGCTTCGAGTTTGAGTCGAACTCATGTTCGACACGAACATCGGCTATTCGCCAAAATCACCAAATTCGAAAGCCGCAGAACACCCTTTAAAAGTCTATGAGAGAAATCAAAAGTGCTAATTTTAAAAGCTTATATGCATGGTATTGTCATAAAAAGTGTTTGGGGACCTGGGTCCTGCCCCAGGGGACATGGATCAATGCAAAAAAAAGTTTTAAAAACGTCCGTTTTTTCGGGAGCAGGGATTTTAATAATGCTTAAAGTGAAACAATAAAAGTGTAATATTCCTTTAGATTTCATACCTGGGGGGTGTCTATAGTATGCTTGTAAAGGGGCGCATGTTTCCCGTGTTTAGAACAGTCTGACAGCAAAATGACATTTCAAAGAAAAAAAAGGCATTTAAAACTACATGCGGCTATTAATGAATTGCCGGTCCGACAATACACATAAGGGTTCATTGATAAAAACGGCATGGGAATTCCCCACAGGGGAACCCCGAACCAAAATTTAAAAAAAAATGACGTGGGGGGGTCCCCCTAAATTCCATACCAAGCCCTTCAGGTCTGGTATGGAAATTAAGGGGAACCCCGGGCAAATTTTTTTTTAAAAATGGCGTAGGGTCCCCCTCAAAATCTATACCAGACTCTGGTATGGATTTTAAGGGGAACCCCGCGCCAATTTTTTTTTTTAAAATGGCGTGGGGTCCCCCCAAAAATCCATGCCAGATCCTTATCCGAGCACGCAACCTGGCAGGCCACAGGAAAAGAGGGGGGACGAGAGAGCGCCCCCCCCTCCTGAACCATACCAGGCCACATGCCCTCAACATTGGGAGGATGCTTTGGGGTAGCCCCCCAAAACACCTTGTCCCCATGTTGATGGGGACAAGGGCCTCATCCCCACAACCCTTGCCCGGTGGTTGTGGGGGTCTGCGGGCAGGGGGCTTATCGAAATCTGGAAGCCCCCTTTAACAAGGGGACCCCCAGATCCCGGCCCTCCCCCTGTGTGAAATGGTAAGGGGGTACAAAAGTACCCCTACCATTTTGCAAAAAAAAAGTTACGTAACCCTGCCCCCTTCTGACGTCACGGGGAATGCCACAGGGAAGTCCCCGTCAAGTGCCTGTGTGTCAGAGGGGGCGGGGTCACCAGGTGGCCCCGACCCCCGTTATTTAAGAACCGTCAGAAGAGGAGAAGCGTCACAGCGGGAGCCTCCCATCATGCTATCATGTATGCAGAGCGGCCCGAGGAGAAGGGAAGAAGACGCTGGCGCCACGGAGGAAGATGCCAGACGAGAACACCGGAGGAAGAACCAGAAGAACCAGAAGAAGAAGAAGATAGAAGATAGAAGAAAGAAGATAGAAGATAGAAGAAAGAAGAAGCATTTAAATAAAGGAATTGTCAAAAACTGTCTCTTGTTATTTTTAACATTTTTGACAGTTTTTTGTGAAATGGTAGGGGTACTTTTGTACCCCCTTACTACTTCACACAGGGGGGAGGGCCGGGATCTAGGGGTCCCCTTGTTAAAGGGGGCTTCCAGATTCCGATAAGCCCCCCGCCCGCAGACCCCCACAACCACCGGGCAAGGGTTGTGGGGATGAGGCCCTTGTCCCCATCAACATGGGGACAAGGTGTTTTGGGGGCTACCCCAAAGCATCCTCTCAATGTTGAGGGCATGTGGCCTGGTGTGTACAACAGAACGTGGTTTTCCTCTAATGGGACTTTACAAGGCAAGAGTCTTCAAACAATATATCAAAAACATATATATAATTTTATTTTCCAAAAATTTAAAATCATGACAAGAAACGTGAAATACTTGGATAAAAAAGGAGGATGCTGACAGTTCAAATGACAGTGACAATGACAGAATACATGTCAGGGTACAATGATAACACAGAAAACCACATCAACCGATACGGCTAAAGGTTACACACACAGAATCCCGACGCGTTTCAAGGTCTTAAATGGGTTGGAACCTCTTTTTCAGGAGCTGGTGATGAGGTGACCCGCTACCTGCACATTTACAAAGGAAATGTGTCCTAGGTGATACTTATAATCCACAACAGCTGCCATCAGTTGTGTCAACCTGCGGGTGGCAGGACGCCCTTTGTGTTCTGTTCTGGGCTGCATGCCTATGCCATTTGCCTCAGTGCCAGCATTGGCTCACGGGTCCAATCCCTGTCAGCAAATCTTTCTGCCCAATCCTTCCCTTTGAAGTTGGATGATTTCTAATGTGGGTCTAAAAGTTATATGGTGAGAATACTGTTTTAAATACACTAAAGCATTTCTGACGTGTATGCTCTATGATTGCATGTTACTATCATTCTATGAATATTTTCTAAGATGTTCTGCTTTCTTTGTATATGTGCAGATAGCCACTCACCTCATCACCAGCCCCTGAAGAAGAGGTACTGACATTTAAAACCTCAAAATGCGTCAGGCTTCTGTGTGTGTAACCTTTAGCTGTATCAGTTGATGTGGTTTTCTGTGTTATCATTGTACCCTGACATGTATTCTGTCATTGTCACTGTCATTTGAACTATCAACATCCTCCTTTTTTATCCAAGTATTTCACATTTCTTGTTATGATTTTAACTTTTTGGAAAATAAAATTATATATATATGTTTTTGATATATTGTTTGAAGACTCTTGCCTTGTAAAGTCCCATTAGAGGAAAACCACGTTCTATTGTATAGTCTTATAGGAATGTGGGCAAGTTGTCTTCTTCCACAAGGCTTCCGTCACTACCTCTACGTATGGCCTGGTACGGTTCAGGAGGGGGGCGCTCTCTTGTCCCCCCTCTTTTCCTGTGGCCTGCCAGGTTGCGTGCTTGGATAAGGGTCTGGTATGGATTTTTGGGGGGACCCCACACCATTTTTTAAAAAAATTTTGGTTTGGGGTTCCCCTGTGGGGAATTCGAACAAATTTTTTGCCTGTTCGCAAGTTCTGGTGTGAACCGATCAGGGGGGTGTTCGGCTCATCCCTACTCAGTATAGCAGGGGCAGACTGAAGTGGGTAAGGAGGAGGGACAGATTTGTGCCCCTTTTGTGTGGCTTTTAGGTGCTCTTGCCAACGAGCTGAGTGGTTGGATGTTAAATGCCTTGTTAAGCATGTGGTACCCAAATGACTGGTGTTTTTGCCATGTTTGATGTGCCTGAGGCACAGTTTGCAGATAGCAACAGTGCGATCTGCTGCAGATGTGCTGAAAAAGGCCCAGACAGCTGAGCTTTGGGGAGTGGGCAGGGAGATAACAGCTGCAGAGTGTGATAGGGTGGCTGCTCTCTACACTTTCTTGATGTTGGCCTCCTTGGAGTTGGGCCGCCTCACCTTCAGTTTCCTCCTCTTCTCTATCTGGCACCCAAGTCACATCAGTGACCTCATCATCATCATCATCTCCATCTCCTCCATCTTCATCATCATCATTATCACTGGTGACAACTTGGCAATACGCTGTGGCTGGGGGAACATGAATGCCAATTTGTCTACCAGTGTTCTTCCCTCTCTCTAGGCTTATGTTCCTGTCATTCTCAACCTCAAAACCAACATCTGAATCCAGTCATGGCTGTGCATCATCAAGGAGCAAGTGGCTGATGCTGTGGTCAAATAACTCAGCTGACTCCTCCATGGCTGATGTTGGGGCTATGGCAGGAATAGATGTGGACAATGAGGCAGGTTTATCCACTCTGGCAACTGCAGGGGACTGCACACTTATCTCTGCTTGTGTGACAGAGGATGAGGAGGATGAGGAAGGTTTAGTAAGCCAGTTCACCACCTCCTCTGCATGCTGTGGCTTTATAGCATGGGCAAACTCACTAAACAGAGGATATGATGCCCTGCCTGAGGACTGACCACCACGTCCACCATTGCCTGTGGACACATTTGTTGATGGCCCCCTTACAGTGCCAAGGGAACGTCTGCCTCTCCTTGTTGTCCTTCCAGACATTATTGGGAGGGAGGGGGCAGTGCTTATAAACAAATGTAAAGAAGAAGTTGAAATCTGTACTTAGATGCACTTTAATCAATGTAAAGTGGTGTTTGGTGCACTTTAATTTGAGTACTCACACTACACAGACACACTCCACAGATACACTATAATATACTGAAATATAATGCGCCAAACTTACAGTGACACACAGAACTATATGACATTAAACTTGCAGTAACACACACAGAAGTAAATGGTGTTAAACTTGCAGTAACGCACACAGAAGTAAATGGCGTTAAACTTGCAGTAACGCACAAAACTATATGGCGTTAAACTGGCAGTAATGCACACAGAACTATATGGCGTTAAACTGGCAGTAACGCACACAAATCTATATGGCATTAAACTGGCAGTAATTTACACAGAAGTAAATGGCGTTAAATTGGCAGTAACACACACAGAAGTAAATGGTGTTAAACTGGCAGTAACCCAATAAAATAGACGGTGTTCAACTATTACTACACTGGCGCTATCTGAACTGTCCCTACTCTAGCTATACACTAATGTAAGGATTACTGACACTGTCTCAATACACTACACTGAAACTATCTGAGCTGTCCCTATTCTACACTAATGTACAGTATCTCACAAAAGTGAGTACACCCCTCACATTTTTGTAAATATTTTATTCTATCTTTTCATGTGACAACAATGAAGAAATGACATTTTGCTTCAATATAAATAGTGAGTGTAATGTCTAAACTACTGACAACAAAAGTGAGTACACCCCTAAGTGAAAATGTCCAAATTGGGTACAAAGTATCAAAATTTTGTGTGGCCACCATTATTTTCTAGCACTGCCTTAACCCTCTTGGGCATGGAGTTCACCAGAGCTTCACAGGTTGCCACTAGAGTCCTCTACCAGTCCTCCATGATGACATCACGGAGCTGGTGGATGTTACAGACCTTGCGCTCCTCCACCTTCAATTTGAGGATGCCCCACAGATGCTCAATAGGGTTTAGGTCTGGAGACATGCTTTGCCAGTCCATCACCTCTACCCTCAGCTTCTTTAGCAAGGCACTGGTCGTCTTGGAGGTGTGTTTGGGGTTGTTATCATGTTGGAATACTGCCCTGCGGCCCAGTCTCCGAAGGGAGGGGTCATGCTCTGCTTCAGTATGTCACAGTACATGTTGGCTTTATGGTTCCCTCAATGAACTGTAGCTCCCCAGTGCCAGCAGTACTCATGCAGCCCCAGACCATGACACTCCCACCACCATGCTTGACTGTAGGCAAGACACACTTGTCTTTGTACTCCTCACCTGGCTGCCGCCACACACACTTGACATCACCTGAACCAAATAATTTTATATTTGTCTCATCAGACCACAAGACATGGTTCCAGTAATCCATGTCCTTAGGCTGCTTGTCTTCAGAAAACTGTTTGCTGGTTTTCTTGTGCATTATCTTTAGAAGAGGCTTCCTTCTGGGACGACAGCCATGCAGACCAATTTGATGCAGTGTGTGGCGTATGGTCTGAGCACTGACAGGCTGATCCCCCACACCTTCAACCTCTGCACCAATGCTGGCAGCACTCATATGTCTATTTCCCAAAGACAACCTCTGGATATGACGCTAAGCACGTGCACTCAACTTCTTTGTTGACCATGGCGAGGCCTGTTCTGAGTGGAACCTGTCCTGTTAAACCGCTGTATGGTCTTGGTCACCATGCTGCAGCTCAGTTTCAGGGTCTTGGCAATCTTCTTAGCCTAGGTCATCTTTATGTAGAGCAATCATTCTTTTTTTCAGATCCTCAGAGAGTTCTTTGCCATGAGGTGCCATTTTGAACTTCCAGTGACCAGTATGAGAGAGTGAGAATGATCAAAAATTTAGCACACCTGCTCCCCATTCACATCTGAGAACTTGTAACACTAACGAGTCACATGACACTGGGGAGGGAAAATGGCTAATTGGGCCTAATGTGGACATTTTCACTTAGGGGTGTACTCACTTGTTGCCAGCGGTTTAGACATTAATGGCGGTGTGTTGAGTTATTTTGAGGGGACAGCAAATTTACACTGTTATACAAGCTGTACACTCACTACTTTACATTGTAGCAAAGTGAAAGTAAAATAATTATAAAAATGTGAGGGGTGTACTCACTTTTGTGAGATACTGTATATATGAATCACACGGTCTCACTACACTACAGTGAAACTGTCTGAGCTGTCCCTACTCTAGCTGCACTCTATGCAAAGCTGAATGATGGTCCTCCTTACTACACTCATACTATCCCTAGACTGACACTAAACTAATATTCTACACTGACAATTGAAGCAAAATAGCACAGTATAGCACACTAACTAACTACTAGCACTGAACGGAGCCTTGTTCTATCTCTCCACACCAAAATCACACTGAAAATGGCTGCCATTGAAAGAATACTTTTATACTGTGGGGCAGGAATGAGCCAATGATTGGATAAAGTCATGATAACAGTGCCCAATCATGACTCTGACAGTGGTCTGTGCCCTGATTGGCTGAAACTTTCACTGCTCCAGCCAATCAGGGCTTGCAATGCACTGTTCAGAGCAGCAATGCATTGTGGTCGGTTTGGGGGCTGAACAAATGGTTGAAAGACCTGTTTTTTCCGATGTTCGCTGAATGTCCGAACAACGAAACTTCAGGCCAAACTTATACTCTTATGCCCTGTACACACAATAGGATTTTCCAACAACAAAATCCATGGGATTTTTTCCGACGAACATTGGCTCAAACTTGTCTTGCATACACATGGTCACACAAAGTTGGTCGGAAATTCCGAACGTCAAGAACGCGGTGACGTACAACACAAACGATGAGCCGAGAAAAATGAAATTCAATAGCCAGTGCCGCTCTTCTGCTTGATTCCGAGCATGCGTGACACTTTGTGCGTCAGAATTGTTTACGCACGATCGGAATTTCCGATAACAGATTTTGCTGTCGGAAAATTTGAGAACCAGATCTCAAATTTTGTGTGACGGAAATTCCTATGGAAAATGTGTGATGGAGCCTACACACGGTCGGAATTTCCGACAACAAGGTCCTATCACACATTTTCCATCGAAAAATTCTATCGCAGGTACAGGGCATTATACTTGAACTTATACTCGGGCCGAACCATTTGTCCATCCCTACTTCTGAGCTGTTTTTATTTATCTAAATTAAATTCCTACCTAACAGCTACACGTAGAAGGTGCCTGTGTTTTAACTTGTTCTTCCTCTGCTTCAATGCCTACAAAACTGCCAGAATCCTCCTCCTCCTTCCCCTCCTCTTGTGTGTTCTGTGGTTTACGAAGAATGGTGTCTGCATTAAGCGGGCCTTGAGAGGAAAGGAAGTCCTCCTCTCCCTCCCGCTGCTCTGCCTCGAGTACCCAGTCCATAATGCTCCAGCAGGAACACAACAGGGATTGTGTCACTGATGCATGCATTGTCACGGTTTACCATCCTTGTGGCCTCCTCAAATGGTGACAGTACAGTGCATGGATCCTTTATCAGCAGCCATTGGCCTGGGAAAAAAGCTGAACCAGCCTCAGCCTGTTGTTGTGCTATACTCACACAGGTACTTCTTAACAGCCATCGGCTGCACGTGCTGCCGCTACACCATTGCCAAGGTCAATTTCCTTGTGGGCATGTCATAAATCAGGTGGTTTACGAGCAGGTGGAATTCCTGCTGAATTTCAGACAACAGAGCACTGGCTGTGTATGACCGCCTGAGATGGCTACAGACTCTTCTGACCTGTTTTATCAGATCTTCCAACCCTGGGTACCTGTTTAAGAAACACTGCACCACCAAATTGAGGACATATCCAGGCATGGCACATGTGCCAACTTTCCCTGTCTAAGGGCAGACAGGAGGTTTGTGCCATTATCACACACCACCATTTTTGGCTCCAGCTGGTATGGTGTGAACCACCTCTGGGCCTGCCCCTGCAGAGCTACAAGAATCTTTGCTCTGGTGTGGTTCCTGTCCTCTAGACACACCAATGGTGCCTTTTAGCCTGAGTCATTGAATAGCCCCTTAGGGGTACTTGTGGTTCATAGGACAATTAGGGGGGCATGGAGGAGGATGGAGTAGAGTTTATAAAGCTCACATCATCATCAAGAGCCCTGTCTTGCATCCTTCTTGCATCCTTCCGAGTTGCAAGCAGAGTTACCCAGTGTGCTGTGAACAAAATATATCATCCCTGACCATGCTTGCTGGACCACGTGTCAGCAGTAACATGGACTTTGTGGCTGACTGGTGCCCAACAATGCCACAACATTGCCTTCCATGTGATAGTACAGAGCTGTAATTGCCTTATGTGAAAAGAAATAGTGACTGGGAACCTGCCATAGTGGTACAACACATTCTGAAAATTCATGGAAGGGGGCAGAATCCATCAGAGGGAAAGGCAGAAGTTGTAAAGCCAACAGCGTTGACAAGCTTTCATTTATACGCTGGGCATGTGGGTGGCAGTAACTGTATTTTTTTTTTTTGTTCACTGCAGCAGATGGGGCAGAGAAATTTGTCGGCTATAGTCTACAGCTGGTGATGTGCTGCAAGTACCTGGGACACCCTGCACTATACCATTATATTATGTCAGTGGAGGCTGCTGAGAGGTCATGAGGTATAGCGGGGGTAGACTGAGGTAATTTTGGAGGAGGAACAGAATTGCATCCCTTTTGTGTGGCTTTCAGGTACTCTTGCCAATGGGCTCAGTGGGGGAGGTTAATTGCCTTGTCAAGCATGTGGTACTCAAATGGCTGGTGTTTTTGATATGCTTGATGTGCTTCAGACAAAGTTTGCAAATTGCAATGGACTGCACATGTGCTAAAAAAGGCCCAGACAGCTGAGTTGTGGGAAGTGGGCCGAGAGATAACAGCTCCACATTGTGATGGAATAGGGTGGCTTCTATCTACTCTTCCATAATGGCTGCTTTGTCGGGGTTGTGTCTCACCCTCACTTTCCTCCTCTGCTCTATTCGGCACCCAAGTCGCATCAGTGACCTCATCATCATCATCATCATCTCCTCCATCTTCATTACCACTGGAAACAACTTGGCAATACACTGTGGCTGGGGGAACATAACTGCCAATTTGTGTATCAGCATTCTCCCCTCTCTGTAGGCTCATGTTCCTACCTTCTTCAACCTCAGAACCAAGATCTGGATCAAGTAATGGCTGTGCATCATCAAGGATCAAGTGGCTGACACTGTGTTTAAATAACTCATCTGACTCCTCCATGCCTGCTGCTGGCAGGAATAGCTGTGGACAAGGAGACAGAGTAGGTCACTCTGGCAGCTGCAGTGGACTGCGCTCTAGTCGCTGCTTTGGTGGGGGAGGATGAGGATGGTTTAGTGCCCACCACCTCCTCTGCATGCTGTGGCTGAATATCACGGGCAACAGCACTAAACAGAGGAAATGATGCCCTGCCTGAGGACTGACCACATCTACCTTTGCCTGTGGACACATATTCTGCTGACCCTCTCATGCCATGGGAACATCTGCCACTCCTTACTGGCCTCCCAGACACGATGGGGGGTGCTTATTAAAATAATGTAATAAAGATGTGGAAATTTGTACGTGGATGCACTTTAATCAATGGAGAGTGCTGTTTGGTGTATTTTAACATGAGTACTCACTACATAGACACACTCCACTGAAACACTATAAAAAACTGCAGTAAAACTGCACTGACACACTGCAATATACTGCATTAAATGACATGTAATGCACTGAAATATACTGCATTAAATGGCATGCAACCCACTGAAATATACTACATTAAATGGCACTAATGCACTGAAATATACTGTGTTAAACCTACAGTAATGCACAGAAATATACCATGAAAAACACACACTACTGCACTGAAATATACTGCGTTAAACATGCAGTAACACAATGAAATATACTGCATTAAACATGCACTAACACACAGATATATACTGCGTTAAACTTGCAGTAACACACAGAAATATACTGCTTTAAATGTTCAGTAACACACTGAAATATACTGTGTTAAATGTGCACTAACGCACAGAAAGCACAGTAGGGACTACAAGTACTTTCAGCACTCTAAAAGATAGGAGCAACAACCCATAAAAAGTAGATGCAAATAGTAATATAAATATTAAAAGGATATGTGAAAAACAATTAAAGTTCATACATCCATTCGCAGATGGAAATGAAGCCAGCAGGGACACACATACACCAGCAGCTCCATGCCAAGGATATGGGGATTCCCTCAAGAGCATGCAAAAAAAAAAAACAAGAGCAGGGCACCGGGTGAATAGGAGTACATAAGTAGCACTTTATTGAATAGTGATCACTCACATGTAAAAAGCCTGTTAACTGCTCCACTGTAATAGCTGCAGGGCACAGACAGGGACTCGCTTGCGGGTAACAAGCCAGCAAGGTCTCTCTCCTCACTCGTGCCAGAAATAGGGAGGTGATGACAGGAGTATGTAAAATGGAGAGGGGACAGGCTGCAACACGTTTCTGAGGCCCAGCCTCTTTTATCAAGCTAGCCCGCTGTCAGGGCTGGGGTCAGCCCTTCCTTCTCAAAGCTGGCCGCTCAGCTGTCTGCCAATTGCCAGATCCTATCTCTCCACAGTGACTCACCTGTTGATAATATCCTGCTCGTCAGTCCTGCCTACTTAGGCCCTCCAGTCCAGATGATCTCTGCCTTTGGCTTGGTCACATCTCTAGAGACGCTCTCCTCTGTTCCTGTTAAAGACTTGCTTGGCTGACATTCCTTATGGCTCCAGATCCTGCTTGCTGTTCTACTACGCTCGTCTCTGGCTCCCTGCCATTTTTGCTTGTCTGACTATCTATTCCGGTTCCTGAACTCTGGCTATGTTTTGACTACGTTTATTCTGTTTACCTTTTTATTATAATTAAACAAGTGTGATTTAACTGTACTTCTGTCTCAGTCTGATTCATGGTTTCTGACAGTAGGCGAAGGCCATGAATTCAGAAGATGCAGTCAATCCACTAGTTGGTAATATTTTTTCCAGATTGGATGAGCAGGATCACCGCATATATCAGTTTGTCATGGAGCTACAAACACTCCTGAGTTGCACGGGTTCTCCCACTGTGACTGCTCTGGTACAACCTGTGTTGCAGACCATCCCCGCTGCTGCTCCAGTCTCTGTGTAGGCACCCTCCTCCAGTATTACCTCTATAAGAGGTATGTCTGGTTCCACTCAGCTTACCCACGATTTGGGGGTGATCCAGTTCAATGCAGAGGGTTTCTCAACCAGGTTGAGATATACTGTGAGATGCTACCCCAGGCGTTTCCCACGGACAGAAGCAAAGTAGGTTTCATGATATCTTTGCTTTCTGAGAGAGCCTTGGCCTGAGCAAACCCTCTATGGGAGATGCAAAAACCTGTTGTCTTGAGTTACCCTGAGTTTGTGACTTCTTTTAAAAGGTTATTTGACGTTTCCGCATGCTCCGCTTCTGCTGCCAAGTGCCTCATGTCCACCAAACAGAGTACGAGAACTGTTGCTGATTACGCCATTGAATTCCGTACTCTGGCAGCAGAGGTTGCTTGGAACAATGAGGTCCTCATGGCTGCTTTTCCTTTATGGTCTCTCGGATACCATCAAGGATGAGATAGCAGCCTGAGATATGCCCACTGAGCTGGAGAGGTTGATCACTTTTGCCATCCTCATTGACACCAGACTCAGAGAAAGACTCTCTTTTAAGGAGTGCTTGCGGAAGCCTCCTGTACATTTGTCTCTGAACTTTGCAGTCCCACCCTTGCCTCCCTCCCCTCCCATACCTCCTGGTACCGAGTCAGTCTGTGAAGATGAACCCATGCATTTGGGCTTCACGCGTCTCTCTGCAGATGAGAGAATCCTTAGGAGGGGGGAGAGATTGTGCCTTTACTGTGGCAAGGCAGGTCACTTTTTGAAGTCTTGTCCTACCCATCCAGGGAACGCTCGAACCTTGAGATCCTGTCATGAACAGACCTTAGGTGATGTTGTTTCATCCCCAGTTATCCAGAAGGATAATCCCCTGGTTTCAGTTACCCTTTCTTGGGCTGAGTCGTCCGTCGAGATACAGGCTCTAATAGACTTTGGGGCTGCAGGCCTGTTCATTGATGCTGCCTTTGTATCAAAGCACTTGATTCCGCTGCAGCTGCGTGACACTCCACTTGCCATTGAGGCTCTTGACAGAAGACCTCTACAGCCTACCCATTTGACTCATGAGACTGTTCCGTTGTCCATGGCCATAGGGGTTCTTCAGAAAAGAAAGAGGGTGCACCAACCTAGTGCATTACCACTGATAAACTTTAATGCAGCATAAAAACAGTAAAAATTATACTCACAAATGAGCTAATAAAAATAGCTTTCAAAAGGGCGCAAAAGCGCTGTTTTTGTGGATCTACACCCCAGGACCTGTTGCCGAGAGGATCAGACCGGTGCAAATGGCTGATGGCTTACGCGTTTCGGGGGAGCATCCCCTTTCTTCAGAGTCTAAGCGGCAACAGGTCCTGGGGTGTAGATCCACAGAAACAGCGCTTTTGCACCCTTTTGAAAGCTATTTTTATTAGCTCGTTTGTGAGTATAATTTTTACTGTTTTTATGCTGCATTAAAGTTTATCAGTGGTAATGCACTAGGTTGGTGCGCCCTCTTTCTTTTCTGATTTTTTATAGCTTGAATACCCATTGTTCAAATGAGGGCTGCAAGATGCTAGGCATTACTTCTATAGGTGGCTGCACCACATATCCAGTTCATGGACACCTGAGCGCAGGAGAGGTCTTTTTTTTTTCTTGTCATAGGGGCTCTTCACCATGAGATAATCCAATTCCAAGTTATTTCCTCACCTAAGTTTCCACTGGTTATTGGTTATCCTTGGTTACAGAGGCACAACCCCTCTTTTGATTGGCTCCGTGCTGAGGTTCTCTCCTGGTCACCACAATGTAGTAAGACATGCTTCCAGAAGGTAACCAGGGTCCTGTGCACCTCTTCACTCTCCTCCCTGGCAGAGGAGTACAGCGATTTTAGCAATGTTTTTGAGAAAGGTCAAGCCGGTAGTTTGCCTCCACACCGGTCGTTCGATTGTGCAATTGACCTTCAACCTGGTACCATACCCCCTCGTGGCCCCCCAAAACACCTTGTCCCCATGTTAATGGGGACAAGGGCCTCATCCCCACAACCCTTGCCCGGTGGTTGTGGGGGTCTGCGGGTGGCGGGCTTATCGGAATCTGGAAGCCCCCTTTAACAAGGGGACCCCCAAATCCTGGCCTCCCCCCTTGTGTGAAATGGTAATGGGGTACAAATGTACCCCTACCATTTCACAAAAAAAGTGTCAAACTTGTAAAAATGACAAGACACGGCTTGGGACAAGTCCTTTATTAAAAAATAAAAAAATAAAAATGTCCCACGAAGTCTTCTCTTGCTCCACTAACGGACCAAAAAAAAACCGCGACCGACTCGCCTTCATGGGAGGCTCCCACTATATGACACCTGGGAACATCACGGTGTGGCCCCGTCCTCAGGTATAAAAGAACTGTCAAAGTGAAGACGCGTCATACGGCGGGAGCCTCCCACGGAGGTGGGTTGGTCGCTTTTTTTTTCGGTCCATCGGCGGAGCAAGAGAAGAAGAAGAAGACTTTGTGAGACTGTTCTGTTGTCCATGGCCGTAGGGGCTCTTTACCATGAGATAATCCAATTCCAAGTTATTTCCTCACCTAAGTTTCCACTGGTTATTGGTTATCATTGGTTACAGAGGCACAACCCCTCTTTTGATTGGCTCCATGCTGAGGTTCTCTCCTGGTCGCCACAATGTAGTAAGACATGCTTCCAGAAGGTAACCAAGGTCCTGTGCACCTCTTCACTCTCCTCCCTGCCATAGGAGTACAGTGATTTTAGCAATGTTTTTGAGAAAGGTCAAGCCGGTAGTTTGCCTCCACACCGGTCGTTCTATTGCGCAATTGACCTTCAACCTGGTGCCATACCCCCTCGTGGCCCCCCAAAGCACCTTGTCCACATGTTAATGGGGACAAGGGCCTCATCCCCACAACCCTTGCCCAGTGGCGTCAAATGTAAACAGCAATTGCACCATGCATGTGAGGTGTCACCGCGAACGTCAGATCAAGGGCAGTAATTTTAGCAGTAGACCTCTCTGTAAATCTAAAGTGTTAACCTGTAAAGGCTTTTAAAGGCTTTTAAAAATGTACTTAGTTTGTCGCCACTGCACGTTTGTGCGCAGTTTTAAAGCATGTCATGTTTGGAATCCATGTACTCGGCCTAAGATCATCTTTTTTATTTCATCAAACATTTGGGCAATATAGTGTGTTTTAGTGCATTAAAATTTAAAAAAGTGTGTTTTTTCCCAAAAAAAGCATTTGAAAAATCGCTGCGCAAATACTGTGTGAAAAAAAAAAATGAAACACCCACCATTTTAATCTGTAGGGCATTTGCTTTAACAAAATTTTTAATGTTTGGGGGTTCAAAGTAATTTTCTTGCAAAAAAAAAAAAATTTTCATGTAAACAAAAAGTGTCAGAAAGGGCTTTGTCTTCAAGTGGTTAGAAGAGTGGGTGATGTGTGACATAAGCTTCTAAATGTTGTGCATAAAATGCCAGTACAGTCCAAAACCCCCCAAAATGACCCCATTTTGTAAAGTAGATACCCCAAGCTATTTGCTTAGAGTCATGTTGAGTCCATGGAATATTTTATATTGTGACACAAGTTGCGGGAAAGAGACAATTTTTTTTTTTTTTTGCACAAAGTTGTCACTAAATGATATATTGCTCAAACATGCCATGGGAATATGTGAAATTACACCTCAAAATACATTCTGTTGCTTCTCCTGAGTACGGGGATACCACATGTGTGAGACTTTTTGGGAGCCTAGCCGCGTACGGGACCCCGAAAACCAAGCACTGCCTTCAGGCTTTCTAAGGGCAAAATTATTGATTTCACTCTTCACTGCCTATCACAGTTTCGGAGGCTATGGAATGCCCAGGTGGCACAAAACCCCCCCAAATGACCCCATTTTGGAAAGTAGACACCCCAAGCTATTTGCTGAGAGGTATAGTGAGTACTTTGCAGACCTAACTTTTTGTCACAAAGTTTTGAAAATTGAAAAAAGAATTTTTTTTTTCTTGTCTTTCTTCATTTTCAAAAACAAATAAGAGGTGCAAAATACTCACCATGCCTCTCAGTAAATAGCTTGGGGTGTCTACTTTCAAAAATGGGGCCATTTGGGGGGGTTGTGCTATCTTGGCATTTTATGGTCTTCGAAACCGTGATAGGTAGTGAGGAGTGAATCAAAAATTTACGCCCTTAGAAATCCTGAAGGCGGTGATTGGTTTTCGGGGCCCCGTATGCAGCTAGGCTCCCAAAAAGTCCCACACATGTGGTATCCCCATACTCAGGAGAAGCAGCAGAATGTATTTTTGGGTGTAATTCCACATATGCCCATGGCATGTTTGAGCAATATATCATTTAGTGACAACTTTGTGCAAAAAAAAAAAAAAAATTTGTCACTTTCCCGCAACTTGTGTCAAAATATAAAATATTCCATGGACTCAACATGCCTCTCAGCAAATAGCTTGGGGTGTCTACTTTCCAAAATGGGGTCATTTGGGGGGGTTTGTGCCATCTGGGCATTTTATGGCCTTCAAAACTGTGATAGGTAGTGAGGAGTGAAATCAAAAATTTACGCCCTTAGAAATCCTGAAGGCGGTGATTGGTTTTCGGGGCCCCGTATGCGGCTAGGCTCCCAAAAAGTCCCACACATGTGGTATCCCCGTACTCAGGAGAAGCAGCTAAATGTATTTTGGGGTGCAATTCCACATATGCTCATGGCCTGTGTGAGCAATATATCATTTAGTGACAACTTTTTGTAATTTTTTTTTTTTTTGTCATTATTCAATCACTTGGGACAAAAAAAATTAATATTCAATGGGCTCAACATGCCTCTCAGCAATAGGGATGAGCTTCGTGTTCGAGTCGAACCCATGTTCGACTCGAACATCGGCTGTTTGCCCGTTCGCCGAATTGCGAACGATATGGGCCGTTCGCGCTAAATTCGTGTGGCGCGTCACGGCCCATAATTCACTGCGGCATCGCAGTGCATTGCTGGCTGATGATTGGCCAAGCATGCACTATGACCCGCATGCTTGGCCAATCACAGCGCCGTCAGTAGAGAGAGCTGTAATTGGCCAAAGCCAGGGTGGCTTTGGCCAATTATGGCTCAGGGGATTTAGTACACACCCCACACTATATAAGGCCGCCTGCACGGCGGCCCTGTGTAGTGTGTGTTCCGGTGTGCTGAGAGATAGAGAGAGAGAGAGACAGTGTCATTTGATTTGAGTTAGATAGATTAGGCAGAACAGTCAGTCAGTTAGCTGCACTTACAGTGTATTGTGTATATATATGCATCCCAGGTGTTGCATATATATATATACACTGTATTCAGTTTAGCTAGATCCGTTCCTGTTATCTTCTATCTAGACTATTTACATTTAATGCAGTGCGTCCTGCTCACAGTGTTCAGCTAGATCCGTTCCTGCTATTTACATTTAGTGCAGTGCGTCCTGCTCACAGTGTTCAGCTAGATCCGTTCCTGTTATCTTCTAGACTATTTACATTTAGTGCAGTGCGTCCTGCTCACAGTGTTCAGCTAGATCCGTTCCTGCAATTTACATTTAGTGCAGTGCGTCCTGCTCACAGTGTTCAGCTAGATCCGTTCCTGCTATTTACATTTAGTGCAGTGCGTCCTGCTCACAGTGTTCAGCTAGATCCGTTCCTGCTATTTACATTTAGTGCAGTGCGTCCTGCTCACAGTGTTCAGCTAGATCCGTTCCTGCTATTTACATTTAGTGCAGTGCGTCCTGCTCACAGTGTTCAGCTAGATCCGTTCCTGCTATTTACATTTAGTGCAGTGCGTCCTGCTCACAGTGTTCAGCTAGATCCGTTCCTGCTATTTACATTTAGTGCAGTGCGTCCTGCTCACAGTGTTCAGCTAGATCCGTTCCTGTTATCTTCTAGACTATTTACATTTAGTGCAGTGCGTCCTGCTCACAGAGTTCAGCTAGATCCGTTCCTGTTATTTACATTTAGTGCAGTGCGTCCTGCTCACAGTGTTCAGCTAGATCCATTCCTGCTATTTACATTTAGTGCAGTGCGTCCTGCTCACAGTGTTCAGCTAGAGCCGTTCCTGCTATTTACATTTAGTGCAGTGCGTCCTGCTCACAGTGTTCAGCTAGATCCGTTCCTGTTATCTTCTAGACTATTTACATTTAGTGCAGTGCGTCCTGCTCACAGTGTTCAGCTAGATCCGTTCCTGCTATTTACATTTAGTGCAGTGCGTCCTGCTCACAGTGTTCAGCTAGATCCGTTCCTGTTATCTTCTAGACTATTTACATTTAGTGCAGTGCGTCCTGCTCACAGTGTTCAGCTAGATCCGTTCCTGTTATCTTCTAGACTATTTACATTTAGTGCAGTGCGTCCTGCTCACAGTGTTCAGCTAGATCCGTTCCTGTTATCTTCTAGACTATTTACATTTAGTGCAGTGCGTCCTGCTCACAGTGTTCAGCTAGATCCGTTCCTGTTATCTTCTAGACTATTTACATTTAGTGCAGTGCGTCCTGCTCACAGTGTTCAGCTAGATCCGTTCCTGTTATCTTCCTACTGACAGGCAGACTTGTCTGGTTACAGTATATAAAGCTACCTGAAGAAAATTACAGGTGTTCTATTTGATCCTATTAGTACCACGGTCAGGCAGCTAGACTATTTACATTTAGTACAGTGCGTCCTGCTCACAGTGTTCAGCTAGATCCGTTCCTGTTATCTTCCTACTGACAGGCAGGCTTGTCTGGTTACAGTATATAAAGCTACCTGAAGAAAATTACAGGTGTTCTATTTGATCCTATTAGTACCACGGTCAGGCAGCTAGACTATTTACATTTAGTACAGTGCGTCCTGCTCACAGTGTACAGCTAGATCCGTTCCTGTTATCTTCCTACTGACAGGCAGGCTTGTCTGGTTACAGTATATAAAGCTACCTGAAGAAAATTACAGGTGTTCTATCCCAGCTTAGTGCAGCTACAGGCCATTAGTATGTCTGGAAGGCCAAGAAGGAGAGGCAGACAGTCACAAGCCAATAAGAGAGGGCAAGCAGGCTCTGTGTCTAGTGCTGGTCGTGGAGACGGTGCATCCTCATCAGCACGTGGCCATGGGACACGCTTGGCCTTTTTTTCGGCAGCTGGCCGTGTTGAGCCGCAACATGCGGAAGACTTGGTCGAGTGGATGACCAAGCCGTCCTCATCCTCCTCATCCTCTCTCACCCATGCCCAGGGTGCTTTGTCTGGCAAAGCAGCGGCCTCTTCCCTCAGCTCAATGTCATCAGTGACTCCTTCCCTAGCTCCACCATGTCCTCATGAGGATTCCCTCGAACTGTTTGACCACAGTGTTGGGTACATGCTCCAGGAGGATGCCCAGCGTTTGGAAGGCTCTGATGACGATACTGAGCTCGATGAAGGCAGTAACATGAGCACGGACAGAGGGGGTGCCCAAGAAGGACAGCAATCTGGCAGTCATGCTCCCCCTGCTGCAGCATACTGCCAGGTTTGCTCCAGTGATGAGGAGGGAGGGGATGATGAGGTCACTGACTCAACGTGGGTGCCTGATAGGAGAGAGGAGAAGGAGGAGGAGGAGGAGGCGGCGGCACATCACCAACGAGGCAGGATGCCCTCCAGGGGCCAGCCTAAGGGCAGCACATTGACTGCATCACACCCCAAAGCTCCACATGTGCAGGGCGCTGCAGTCTCTGCGCGTTATTCAAAAAGTTCTTTGGTGTGGGCCTTTTTTGAGACGAGTGCATCAGATCGCACCGCTGCTATTTGCAACATATGTCTCAAGCGTATCTCGCGTGGCCAAAACATCTCCCGCTTGGGTACCACATGCTTGACCAGACATATGTTGACCTGCCATGCAGTTAGTTGGCAAGCGTATCTAAAAGACCCACACCAAAGAACAAAGAGGATCTCTCCTTGCTCCTCATCAGCTGAGATTTCCAACCCCACTAGACCTTCAGTCCTCTCTGAGACCTGCAGTGAGAGGAATGAAGGTGTAGAATTAGGTGTGTCACAGCCAAGTACTTGTGGGCAATCTGCTTTTGGTACACCGACGTCAGATTGTACCAGGCAAATTTCCCTGCCCCAGCTGCTGCACCGCCGAAAGAAGTTTGCTCCCAGCCATCCACATGCCCAGCGGTTGAATGCTAGCTTGGCAAAATTGCTAGCACTTCAACTGCTGCCTTTTCAGTTGGTAGACTCTGCCCCTTCCGTGAGTTTGTGGAATGTGCGGTTCCTCAGTGGCAGGTACCCAAATGCCACTTTTTCTCACGGAAGGCGATTCCGGCTCTCTACCGGCATGTGGAAGGCAATGTCCATGCCTCGCTGGACAGGGCGGTCAGCGGTAAGGTGCATATTACCGCTGACTCATGGTCCAGCAGGCATGGACAGGGACGTTACCTAAGTTTCACGGCGCATTGGGTGACTCTGCTGGCAGCTGGGAAGGATGCAGGACAAGGTGCAGTAGTGTTGGAGGTTGTTCCGCCACCACGCCTCCAAAATGCTGATTGTGACACACCTCTCTCCTCCACCCCCTCCTCTTCTTCTTCCTCCATGGCCTCTTCCTCGGAACCAGCGGTGCTCCGTAGGCGTTCAAGGGGCTACGCAAGTACGCAGGCCAAAAGATGCCATGCGGTGCTTGAGCTGGTGTGCTTGGGGGACAGGAGCCACACTGGGGCAGAGGTTCTGTCAGCTCTGCAGGGGCAGGTTCAGAGGTGGTTGACGCCACGCCAACTTAAGGCAGGAATGGTGGTTTGCGACAATGGCACCAACCTCCTCTCTGCCCTCCGACAGGGACAAATGACCCATGTGCCCTGTTTGGCTCACGTCCTTAATTGGTGGTGCAGCGGTTCTTGGGCAGGTACCCGGGCTTACAGGATGTCCTGAGGCAGACCAGGAAAGTCTGTGTGCATTTCCGCCGGTCATATAATGCCAGTGCTCGGCTGACGGACCTCCAAAAGGAGTTTAACCTGCCCAAGAACCGCCTAATCTGTGACATGCCCACCAGGTGGAACTCAACGTTGGCCATGCTGCAGCGGCTGCACATGCAGCAGAGGGCCATCAATGAGTACCTGTGCGACTATGGCACCAGGACAGGGTCAGGGGAGCTTGGTTTTTTTTCCCCACGCCAGTGGGCCATGATCAGGGAAGCATGCACTGTCCTGTCACCATTTGAGGAGGCCACGAGGATGGTGAGCACTGACAGTGCATGCATCAGTGACACTGTCCCCCTTGTCCACCTGTTGGAGCACACGCTGCGTGGAATAATGGACAGGGCACTTGAGGCAGAACAGAGGCAGGAAGAGGAGGACTTCCTTAGCTCTCAAGGCCCCCTTTATCCAGACAGTGTTCCTGCGTGCCCGCCGATCACACAGGAAGAGGACGAGGAGGAGGAGGAGGAGGAGGAAGATTGTGTCAGTATGGAGGTGGAGCCTGGCACTCAGCATCAGCAGCAGTCTTTAAGGGATCAGTCCCAAGGAACACATGGACTTGTACGTGGCTGGGAGGAGGTGGCTGCGGACGTTGTTGTCCTTAGTGACCCAGAGGACTCCGGACCGAATGCCTCAGCAAACCTACGCTGCATGGCCTCCCTGATCCTGCAAAGCCTGCGTAAGGATCCTCGTATTCGTGGTATCAAGGAGAAGGACCAATACTGGCTGGCAACCCTCCTTGATCCACGTTACAAGGGTAAGGTTGCGGACCTTATCTTGCCATCGCAGAGGGAGCAGAGGATGAAACATCTTCGGGAGGCCTTGCAGAAAGGTCTGTGCAACGCGTTCCCAGAGACTGGGAGGTTACAAACTCCTGTTTCTGGACAACGTGTTGCTGAGGCTTCGGTCAGTCAAAGAAGGAGCGGTGGAGAAGGTGGCCATCTGACCGATGCGTTCAGACAATTTTTTGGTCCGCAGCCCCAAGGTATGATCGGTTCCAGGAACCATCGCCAGCGTCTGTTTTACATGGTGCAGGAATACCTAGGGGCAAGATCAGACTTGGACACCTTTCCCACTGAAAATCCTCTGGGTTACTGGGTCTTGAGGATGGATCACTGGCCAGAGCTTGCACAGTATGCAATTGAGCTACTGGCCTGTCCTGCATCCAGCGTTCTTTCGGAACGCACATTCAGTGCTGCTGGAGGCATGGTAACCGATCACAGGGTGCGTCTGTCCACAGACTCGGTCGATCGGCTGACCTTCATAAAAATGAATGAGTCTTGGATCACCACCAGCTACCAAGCACCTGATGCTGATGTAACCGAATAATTTTTTTTGAAATCTCAGATCCCTTCAAAGACTGCCTATGCTGATGCTGAGTGACTATCCCTGAGTAATTATCCTCTTCCTCCTCAATCATCACGCTGATAGCTTGTAAGAACATTTTTGGTTCTGGGCGCCACCACCAGTGCCTAAGGCACAATTTTTCAGCCCCTGTTTAACAGGGGCGTGTAATTACAATTTTTGATGTAATACTTTGCAGCAGGGCTCGTTCCTGCATTCCAACTAGAGTGTCTGTGAGGGGTTGCAGTGTTGTGGCACCAGCACCAGTGCCTAAGGCCCAATTTTTCTGCCCCTGTCTAACAGGGGCGTGTAATTACAATTTTTGAAGCAATACTTTGCAGCAGGGCTCGTTCCTGCGTTCCAACTAGAGTGTCTGTGAGGGGTTGCAGTGTTGTGGCACCAGAACCAGTGCCTAAGGCCTAATTTTTCAGCTCCTGTTCAACAGGGGCATGTAATTACAATTCTTGATCTAATATTTCACAGCAGGGCCCTGTGAGGGCTTACAGTGTTGTGGCCACAGCAACACCTAAGGCCCAAATTTCTGCTGAGTATATAGGGCAAGACCCTACTTTCAAACATCTAACTTACAAACGACTCCTACTTGCAAACGGAAGGAGACAACAGGAAGTGAGATGAAATCTACCCCTAGGAAGGGAAATTCTCTCCTGTAAGAGTTAATATGGGAAAACAATTTCTCCTTTCCACTGATGCTTTCCAATCCTTGTTCCACAAAAAAACCCAAATTTTCAAAAAACATTTTTCATTGGGACAAAAAAGTGAGGTGAAATCTTCTGAAGAGGAGGAAAGACAGCAAAACAAATGTCACAGGGGTGATAACCCTTCCCTATGTTTTCCAAAAAGCTTAGAAAAGATTTTTTGGCTGGAGCTAAACACGTTAAAAATGTTCAAAATTACAAACAGATTCTACTTAACAACAAACCTACAGTCCCTGTCTTGTTTGCACCGCCTGTATACTGAAGTTCAGAGTATATAGGGCCTGGTGGCCCCACACCTTTCCTTATTTTAATTTGGGTGCGGGGTTCCCCTTAATATCCATACAAGACCCAAAGGGCCTGGTAATGGACTGGGGGGTACCCATGCCGTTTGTCTCACTGATTTTCATCCATATTGCCATGACCCGACATGACATTAAACCCGCAAGCAGTTTTAAATGAGATTTTTTCCTTTAAAAATGACATTTGGTGCAGGGACTGTTCTAAACATGGGAAACACGCGTCACTTTACAGGCATACTATAGACACCCCCCAGGTCCGATATTTAAAGGAATATTTCACTTTTTTTTTTTACTTTAAGCATCATTAAAATCACTGCTCCCGAAAAAACGGCCGTTTTTAAAAGTTTTTTTTGCATTGATACATGTCCCCTGGGGTAGGACCCGGGTCCCCAAACCCTTTTTAGGACAATACCATGCAAATTAGCCTTTAAAATGAGCACTTTTGATTTCGAACGTTCGAGTCCCATAGACGTCAATGGGGTTCTAACGTTCGTGCGAACTTTCGGTCCGTTCGCGGGTTCTGGTGCGAACCGAACCGGGGGGTGTTCGGCTCATCCCTACTCAGCAATTTCCTTGGGGTGTCTACTTTCCAAAATGGAGTCATTTGGGGGGGTTTTGTACTGCCCTGCCATTTTAGCACCTCAAGAAATGACATAGGCAGTCATAAACTAAAAGTTGTGTAAATTCCAGAAAATGTACCCTAGCTTGTAGACGCTATAACTTTTGCGCAAACCAATAAATATACACTTATTGACATTTTTTTTACCAAAGACATGTGGCTGAATACATTTTGGCCTAAATGTATGACTAAAATTGAGTTTCTTGGATTTTTTTTATAACAAAAAGTAGAAAATATCATTTTTTTTCAAAATTTTCGGTCTTTTTCCATTTATAGCGCAAAAAATAAAAACCGCAGAGGTGATCAAATACCATCAAAAGAAAGCTCTATTTGTGGGAAGAAAAGGACGCAAATTTTGTTTGGGTACAGCATTGTATGAACGCGCAATTAGCAGTTAAAGCGACGCAGTGCCAAATTTTTTTTTCTAATTTTGGCCGGGGTTCCCCTTAATATCCATACCAGACCTGAAGGGCCTGGTATGGAATTTAGGGGGACCCCCACGTAATTTTTTTTATTTTGGTTTGGGGTTCCCCTGTGGGGAATTCCCATGCCGTTTTTATCAATTAACTTTTATGTGTATTGTCGGACCGGCAATGCAATAGCCGCGAGTAGTTTTAAATGACTTTTTTTCTTTGAAATGTCATTTTGCTGTCAGACTGTTCTAAACACGGGAAACATGCGCCCCTTTACAGGCATATTATAGACACCCCCCAGCTACGAAATTTAAAGGGATAATACACTTTTATTGTTTGACTTTAAGCATTATTAAAATCACTGCTCCTGAAAAAACATCCGTTTTTAAAACTTTTTTTTGCATTGATCCATGTACCCTGGGGCAGGACCCAGGTCCCCAAATACTTTTTATGACAATAACTTGCATATAAGCCTTTAAAATTAGCACTTTTGATTATTCATGTTCGTGTCCCATAGACTTTAACGGTGTTCGCGTGTTCGAACAAACTTTTTTCCTGTTCGCATGTTCATCCCTAATATATATATATATATATATATATATATATATATTCAGTATAGCTAGATCCGTTCCTGTTATTCTCTTCCTACTGACAGGCAGGCAGGTGTTTTTACAGTATTTACAGCTACCTGAAGAAAATTGCTGGTGTTCTTCTAATCCTATTAGTACCACAGGCAGGCAGCTACAGTGATTACAGTTAGTGTAGTGCGTCCTCTGCACAGTGTGCACCTAAAGCTACCTGAAGAAAATTGGTGGTGTTTTTCTGATACTATTAGTACTGCAGGCAGCTGCAGTATTTACAGTTAGTGTAGTGCGTCCTCTGCACAGTGTGTACCTCAAGCTACCTGAAGAAAATTGGTGGTGTTCTGAACCTATTAGTACCACAGGCAGCTGCAGTATTTACAGTTAGTGTAGTGCGTCCTCTGCACAGTGTGCACCTAAAACAACCTGAAAACAATTGCTGTAGTTCTGATCCTATTAATACCACAGGCAGGCAGCTGCAATATTTACAGTTATGCCCCGTACACACGATCAGATTTTCCGACGGAAAATGTGTGATAGGACCTTGTTGTCGGAAATTCCGACCGTGTGTAGGCTCCATCACACATTTTCCATCGGATTTTCCGACACACAAAGTTTGAGAGCAGACTATAAAATTTTCTGACAACAAAATCCGTTGTCGGAAATTCCAATCGTGTGTACACAAATCCGATGGACAAAGTGCCACACATGCTCAGAATAAATAAAGAGATTAGGGATGAGCCGAACACCCCCCGGTTCGGTTCGCACCAGAACCTGCGAACGGACCGAAAATTTGCACGAACGTTAGAACCCCATTGACATCTATGGGACTCGAACGTTCGAAATCAAAAGTGCTCATTTTAAAGGCTAATTTGCATGGTATTGTCCTAAAAAGGGTTTGGGGACCCGGGTCCTACTCCAGGGGACATGTATCAATGCAAAAAAAACTTTTAAAAACGGCAGTTTTTTCGGGAGCAGTGATTTTAATGATGCTTAAAGTAAAAAAAAAAAAAAATGAAATATTCCTTTAAATATCATACCTGGGGTGTGTCTATAGCAGTGTTTCTCAACTCCAGTCCTCAAGGCCCCCCAACAGGTCATGTTTTCAGGATTTCCCTCAGATGAAACGGCTGTGGTAATTACTAAGGCTGAAACTGATCAAATCACCTGTGCAAAATAATGGCAGGCCTGAAAACATGACCTGTTGGGGCGCCTTGAGGACTGGAGTTGAGAAAAATTGGTCTATAGTATGCCTGTAAAGTGGCGCGTGTTTCCCGTGTTTAGAACAGTCCCTGCACAAAATGTCATTTTTAAAGGAAAAAATCTCATTTAAAACTGCTTGCGGGTTTAATGTAATGTCGGGTCCTGGCAATATGGATGAAAATCTTTGAGACAAACGGCATGGGTACCCCCCAAACCATTACCAGGCCCTTTGGGTCTTGTATGGATATTAAGGGGAACCTCGCACCCAAATTAAAATAAGGAAAGGTGTGGGGCCACCAGGCCCTATATACTCTGAACAGCAGTGTTCAGGCTTTGCAAGACAGGGACTGTAGGTTTGTTGTTAAGTAGAATCTGTTTGTAAGTTTTAACAGGTACATTTTTAACGTGTTTAGCTTCAGCCAAAAAATTTTTTTTAAGCTTTTTGGAAAACATAGGGAAGGGTTATCACCCCTGTGACATTTGTTTTGCTGTCTTTCCTCCTCTTCAGAAGATTTCACCTCACTTTTTGTCCCAATGACAAATGTTTTTTGAAAATTTGGGGTTTTTTGTGGAACAAGTATTGGAAAGCATCAGTGGAAAGGAGAAATGTTTTTCCCATATTAACTCTTACAGGAGAGAATTTCCCTTCCTAGGGGTAGATTTCATCTCACTTCCTGTTGTCTCCTTTCGTTTGCAAGTAGGAGTCGTTTGTAAGTTAGATGTTTGAAAGTAGGGGCCTGCCCTATAAACTCAGCAGAAATTTGGGCCTTAGGTGTTGTTGTGGCCACAACACTGTAAGCCCTCACAGGGCCCTGCTGTGAAATATTAGATCAAGAATTGTAATTACATGCCCCTGATGAACAAGGGCCGAAAAATTGGGCCTTTGGTGGTGGTGGTGGTGGTGCTGGTGCCACAACACTGTAAGTCCTCACACGCTCTTGGTGGGTGCAGAAATGGGCCCTGCTGTGAAATATTAGATCAAGAATTGTAATTACATGCCCCTGTTGAATAAGGGCAGAAAAATTGGGCCTTTGGTGGTGGTGCTGGTGCCACAACACTGCAACCCCTCACAGATACTCTAGTTGGAACGCAGAAATGAGCCCTGCTGCAAGGTATTGCATCAAAAATTGTAATAACATGCCCCTGTTAAACAGGGGCTGAAAAATTTGGCCTTAGGCACTGGTGCTGGTGCCACAACACTGCAACCTCTCACAGATACTCTAGATCAGGGGTCTCAAACTGGTGGCCCTCCAGCTGTTGCAAAACTACAATTCCCATGAGGCATTGCAAGGCTGACAGTTACAAGCATGACTCCCATAGGCAAAGGCATGATGGGACTTGTAGTTCTGCAACAGCTGGAGGGCCGCCAGTTTGAGACCCCTGCTCTAGATGGAACGCAGAAATGAGCCCTGCTGCAAAGTATTGCATCAAAAATTGTAATTACACGCCCCTGTTAAACAGGGGCTTAAAAATTGGGCCTTAGGCACTGGTGGTGGCGCCCAGAGCCAAAAATGTTCTTACAAGCTATCAGCGTGATGATTGAGGAGGAAGAGGATAATTACTCAGAGATAGTCACTCAGCATCAGCATAGGCAGTCTTTGAAGGGATCTGAGATTTCAAAAAAAATTATTCGGTTACATCAGCATCAGGTGCTTGGTAGCTGGTGGTGATCCAAGACTGATTCATTTTTATGAAGATCAGTTGATCGACCGAGTCGGTGGACAGACGCACCCTGTGTTCGGATACAAAGCCTCCAGCAGCACTGAATGTGCGTTCCGAAAGAACGCTGGATGCAGAACAGGCCAGTAGCTCAATTGCATACTGTGCAAGCTCTGGCCAGTGATCCATCCTCAAGACCCAGTAACCCAGAGGACTTTCGGTGGGAAAGGTGTCCAAGTCAGATCTTGCCCCTAGGTATTCCTGCACGATGTAAAACAGACGCTGGCGATGGTTGCTAGAACCGATCATACCTTGGGGCTGCGGACCAAAAAATTGTCTGAACGCATCGGTCAGACGGCCACCTTCTCCACCGCTCCTTCTTTGACTGACCGAAGCCTCAGCAACACGTTGTCAAGAAACAGGAGTGTGTAACCTCCCAGTCTCTGGGAACGCGTTGCACAGACCTTTCTGCAAGGCCTCCCGAAGATGTTTCATCCTCTGCTCCCTCTGCGATGGCAAGATAATGTCCGCAACCTTACCCTTGTAACGTGGATCAAGGAGGGTTGCCAGCCAGTATTGGTCCTTCTCCTTGATACCATGAATACGAGGATCCTTACGCAGGCTTTGCAGGATCAGGGAGGCCATGCAGCGTAGGTTTGCTGAGGCATTCGGTCCGGAGTCCTCTGGGTCACTAAGGATGACATGGTCCGCAGCCACCTCCTCCCAGCCACGTACAAGTCCATGTGTTTCTTGGGACTGATCCCTTAAAGACTGCTGCTGATGCTGAGTGCCAGGCTCCACCTCCATACTGACACAATCTTCCTCCTCCTCCTCCTCCTCCTCTTCCTGTGTGTGGGCCTTGAGAGCTAAGGAAGTCCTCCTCTTCCTGCCTCTGTTCTGCCTCAAGTGTCCTGTCCATTATTCCACGTAGCGTGTGCTCCAACAGGTGGACAAGGGGGACAGTGTCACTGATGCATGCACTGTCACTGCTCACCATCCTCGTGGCCTCCTCAAATGGTGACAGGACAGTGCATGCATCCCTGATCATAGCCCACTGGCGTGGCGAAAAAAACCAAGCTCCCCTGACCCTGTCCTGGTGCCATAGTCGCACAGGTGCTCATTGATGGCCCTCTGCTGCGTGTGCAGCCGCTGCAGCATGGCCAACATTGAGTTCCACCTGGTGGGCATGTCACAGATTAGGCGGTTCTTGGGCAGGTTAAACTCCTTTTGGAGGTCCGCCAGCCGAGCACTGGCATTATATGACCGGCGGAAATGCACACAGACTTTCCTGGCCTGCCTCAGGACATCCTGTAAGCCCGGGTACCTGCCCAAGAACCGCTGCACCACCAAGTTAAGGACGTGAGTCAAACAGGGCACATGGGTCATTTGTCCCTGTTGGAGGGCAGAGAGGAGGTTGGTGCCATTGTCGCAAACCACCATTCCTGCCTTAAGTGTTCGTGGCGTCAACCACCTCTGAACCTGCTCTTGCAGAGCTGACAGAACCTCTGCCCCAGTGTGGCTCCTGTCCTCCAAGCACACCAGCTCAAGCACCGCATGGCATCTTTTGGCCTGTGTACTTGCGTAGCCCCTTGAACAGCTACGGAGCACCGCTGGTTCTGAGGACAAAGCACAGGAAGAGACCATGGAGGAAGAAGAAGAGGAGGGGGTGGAGGAGAGAGGTGTGTCACAATAATTAGCATTTTGGAGGCGTGGTGGCGGCACAACCTCCAACACTACTGCACCTTGTCCTGCATCCTTCCCAGCTGCCAGCAGAGTCACCCAATGCGCCGTGAAACTTAGGTAACGTCCCTGTCCATGCCTGCTGGACCATGAGTCAGCGGTAATGTGCACCTTACCGCTGACCGCCCTGTCCAGCGAGGTATGGACATTGCCTTCCACATGCCGGTAGAGAGCCGGAATTGCCTTCCGTGGGAAAAAGTGGCGTTTGGGTACCTGCCACTGAGGAACCGCACATTCCACAAACTCATGGAAGGGGGCAGGGTCTACCAAATGAAAAAGGCAGCAGTTGAAGTGCTAGCAATTTTGCCAAGCTAGCATTCAACCGCTGGGCATGTGGATGGCTGGGAGCAAATGTCTTTCGGCGGTGCAGCAGCTGGGGCAGGGAAATTTGCCTGGTACAATCTGATGTCGGTGAACCAAAAGCAGATTGCCCACAAGCACTTGGCTGTGACACACCTAATTCTACACCTTCATGTCTCTCAGTGCAGGTCTCAGAGAGGACTGAAGGTATAGTGGGGTTGGAGATCTCAGCTGATGAGGAGCAAGGAGAGGTTCTCTTTGTTCTTTGGTGTGGGTCTTTTAGATACGCTTGCCAACGAACTGCATGGCAGGTCAATATATGTCTGGTCAAGCATGTGGTACCCAAGCGGGAGATGTTTTGGCCACGCGAGATATGCTTGAGACATATGTTGCAAATAGCAGCGGTGCGATCTGATGCACTCGTATCAAAAAAGGCCCACACCAAAGAACTTTTTGAATAACGCGCAGAGACTGCAGCGCCCTGCACATGTGGAGCTTTGGGGTGTGATGCAGTCAAGGTGCTGCCCTTAGGCTGATCCCTGGAGGACATCCTGCCTCGTTGGTGATGTGCCGCCTCCTCCTCCTCTCTCTCCTATCAGGCACCCACGTTGAGTCAGTGACCTCATCATCCCCTCCCTCCTCATCACTGGAGCAAAGCTGGCAGTATGCTGCAGCAGGGGGAGCATGACTGCCAGATTGCTGTCCTTCTTGGGCACCCCCTCTGTCCGTGCTCACGTTACTGCCTTCATCAAGCTCAGTATCATCATCAGAGTCTTCCAAACGCTGGGCATCCTCCTGGAGCATGTACCCAACACTGTGGTCAAACAGTTTGAGGGACTCCTCAGGAGGACATGGTGGGGCTAGGGAAGGAGTCACTGATGACATTGAGCCAAGGGAAGAGGACGCTGCTTTGCCAGACAAAGTACCCTGGGCATGGGTGAGAGAGGATGAGGAGGATGAGGACGGCTTAGTCATCCACTCGACCAAGTCTTCCGCATGTTGCGGCTCAACACGGCCAGCTGCCGAAAAAAAGGCCAAGCGTGTCCCACGGCCACGTGCTGATGAGGATGCACCGTCTCCACGACCAGCACTAGACACAGAGCCTGCTTGCCCTCTCTTATTGGCTTGTGACTGTCTGCCTCTCCTTCTTGGCCTTCCAGACATACTAATGGCCTGTAGCTGCACTAAGCTGGGATATATATATATATATATATATATATATATATATATATGTACTGATACTACAGTTAGCAAAATCAACTGCCTGCCTGTAGTATGAGAACACCACCAACCTTCTACAGGTAGCTTTGGCTGAACACTGTGCAGAGCTCACAAAAAACTAACTTGTAGCTTTTTTAGCTGCCTGCGGTAGTGATAGGATCAGGAAAACACCACCAACCTTCTACAGGTACCTTTAGCTGAACACTGTACAGAGCTCGCAAAAAAATAACTTGTAGGTTTAGCTGGACACTGTGAGGAGGACGCACCACACTAACTTGTAGTTTTAGCTGAACACTGTGAGCAGGACGCACCGCACTAACTTGTAGGTTTAGCTGAACACTGGGAGGTGGATGCACCGCACTAACTTGTAGTTTTAGCTGAACACTGTGAGGTGGACGCACCACACTAACTTGTAGTTTTAGCTGAACACTGTGAGCAGGACGCACAGCACTAACTTGTAGTTTTAGCTGAACACTGTGAGCCGGACGCACCACACTAACTTCTAGGTTTAGCTGAACACTGTGAGGTGGACGCACCACACTAACTTGTAGTTTTAGCTGAACACTGTGAGCAGGACGCACAGCACTAACTTGTAGTTTTAGCTGAACACTGGGAGGTGGATGCACCGCACTAACTTGTAGTTTTAGCTGAACACTGTGAGGTGGACGCACCACACTAACTTGTAGTTTTAGCTGAACACTGTGAGCAGGACGCACAGCACTAACTTGTAGTTTTAGCTGAACACTGTGAGCCGGACGCACCACACTAACTTCTAGGTTTAGCTGAACACTGTGAGGTGGACGCACCACACTAACTTGTAGTTTTAGCTGAACACTGTGAGCAGGACGCACAGCACTAACTTGTAGTTTTAGCTGAACACTGTGAGCTGGATGCACCACACTAACTTCTAGGTTTAGCTGAACACTGTGAGGTGGACGCACCACACTAACTTGTAGTTTTAGCTGAACACTGTGAGCAGGACGCACAGCACTAACTTGTAGTTTTAGCTGAACATTGTGAGCAGGACGCACCACACTAACTTCTAGGTTTAGCTGAACACTGTGAGGTGGACGCACCACACTAACTTGTAGTTTTAGCTGAACACTGTGAGCAGGACGCACTGCACTAACTTGTAGTTTTAGCTGAACACTGTGAGCAGGACGCACCGCACTAACTTCTAGGTTTAGCTGAACACTGTGAGCAGGACGCACCACACTAACTTGTAGTTTTAGCTGAACACTGTGAGCAGGACGCACCGCACTAACTTGTAGTTTTAGCTTAACACTGTGAGCAGGATGCACTGCACTAACTTGTAGCTTTAGATGAACACTGTGCAGAGGTCTCACTACACTAACTTGTAGGTTTAGCTAAACACTGTGAGCAGGACGCACCGCACTAATTTGTAGTTTTAGCTGAACACTGTGAGGTGGACGCACCACACTAACTTGTAGTTTTAGCTGAACACTGTGAGCAGGATGCACCGCACTAACTTGTAGTTTTAGCTGAACACTGTGAGGTGGACACACCACACTAACTTGTAGTTTTAGCTGAACACTGTGAGCAGGACGCACAGCACTAACTTGTAGTTTTAGCTGAACACTGTGAGCAGGACGCACCACACTAACTTCTAGGTTTAGCTGAACACTGTGAGGTGGACGCACCACACTAACTTGTAGTTTTAGCTGAACACTGTGAGCAGGACGCACTGCACTAACTTGTAGTTTTAGCTGAACACTGTGAGCAGGACGCACCGCACTAACTTCTAGGTTTAGCTGAACACTGTGAGGTGGACGCACCGCACTAACTTGTAGTTTTAGCTTAACACTGTGAGCAGGATGCACTGCACTAACTTGTAGCTTTAGATGAACACTGTGCAGAGGTCTCACTACACTAACTTGTAGGTTTAGCTAAACACTGTGAGCAGGACGCACCGCACTAATTTGTAGTTTTAGCTGAACACTGTGAGGTGGACGCACCACACTAACTTGTAGTTTTAGCTGAACACTGTGAGCAGGATGCACCACACTAACTTGTAGTTTTAGCTGAACACTGTGAGGTGGACACACCACACTAACTTGTAGTTTTAGCTGAACACTGTGAGCAGGACGCACAGCACTAACTTGTAGTTTTAGCTGAACACTGTGAGCAGGACGCACCACACTAACTTCTAGGTTTAGCTGAACACTGTGAGGTGGACGCACCACACTAACTTGTAGTTTTAGCTGAACACTGTGAGCAGGACGCACTGCACTAACTTTTAGTTTTAGCTGAACACTGTGAGCAGGACGCACCGCACTAACTTCTAGGTTTAGCTGAACACTGTGAGCAGGACGCACCACACTAACTTGTAATTTTAGCTGAACACTGTGAGCAGGACGCACTGCACTAACTTGTAGTTTTAGCTGAACACTGTGAGCAGGACGCACCGCACTAACTTCTAGGTTTAGCTGAACACTGTGAGGTGGACGCACCGCACTAACTTGTAGTTTTAGCTTAACACTGTGAGCAGGATGCACTGCACTAACTTGTAGCTTTAGATGAACACTGTGCAGAGGTCTCACTACACTAACTTGTAGGTTTAGCTAAACACTGTGAGCAGGACGCACCGCACTAATTTGTAGTTTTAGCTGAACACTGTGAGGTGGACGCACCACACTAACTTGTAGTTTTAGCTGAACACTGTGAGCAGGATGCACCGCACTAACTTGTAGTTTTAGCTGAACACTGTGAGGTGGACACACCACACTAACTTGTAGTTTTAGCTGAACACTGTGAGCAGGACGCACAGCACTAACTTGTAGTTTTAGCTGAACACTGTGAGCAGGACGCACCACACTAACTTCTAGGTTTAGCTGAACACTGTGAGGTGGACGCACCACACTAACTTGTAGTTTTAGCTGAACACTGTGAGCAGGACGCACTGCACTAACTTGTAGTTTTAGCTGAACACTGTGAGCAGGACGCACCGCACTAACTTGTAGGTTTAGCTGAACACTGTGAGGTGGACGCACCACACTAACTTGTAGTTTTAGCTGAACACTGTGAGCAGGATGCACTGCACTAACTTGTAGCTTTAGATGAACACTGTGAGGTGGACGCACCACACTAACTTGTAGTTTTAGCTGAACACTGTGAGCAGGATGCACAGCACTAACTTGTAGTTTTAGCTGAACACTGTGAGCAGGACGCACCACATAAACTTCTAGGTTTAGCTGAACACTGTGAGGTGGACGCACCACACCAACTTGTAGTTTTAGCTGAACACTGTGAGCAGGACGCACTGCACTAACTTGTAGCTTTAGATGAACACTGTGCAGAGGTCTCACTACACTAACTTGTAAGTTTAGCTGAACACTGTGAGCAGGACGCACCACACTAACTTGTAGTTTTAGCTGAACACTGTGAGCAGGACGCACTGCACTAACTTGTAGTTTTAGCTGAACACTGTGAGCAGGACGCACCGCACTAACTTCTAGGTTTAGCTGAACACTGTGAGGTGGACGCACCGCACTAACTTGTAGTTTTAGCTGAACACTGTGAGCAGGACGCACAGCACTAACTTGTAGTTTTAGCTGAACACTGTGAGCAGGACGCACCACACTAACTTCTAGGTTTAGCTGAACACTGTGAGGTGGACGCACCACACTAACTTGTAGTTTTAGCTGAACACTGTGAGCAGGACGCACTGCACTAACTTGTAGTTTTAGCTGAACACTGGGAGGTGGATGCACCGCACTAACTTGTAGTTTTAGCTGAACACTGTGAGGTGGACGCACCACACTAACTTGTAGTTTTAGCTGAACACTGTGAGCAGGACGCACAGCACTAACTTGTAGTTTTAGCTGAACACTGTGAGCCGGACGCACCACACTAACTTCTAGGTTTAGCTGAACACTGTGAGGTGGACGCACCACACTAACTTGTAGTTTTAGCTGAACACTGTGAGCAGGACGCACAGCACTAACTTGTAGTTTTAGCTGAACACTGTGAGCTGGATGCACCACACTAACTTCTAGGTTTAGCTGAACACTGTGAGGTGGACGCACCACACTAACTTGTAGTTTTAGCTGAACACTGTGAGCAGGACGCACAGCACTAACTTGTAGTTTTAGCTGAACATTGTGAGCAGGACGCACCACACTAACTTCTAGGTTTAGCTGAACACTGTGAGGTGGACGCACCACACTAACTTGTAGTTTTAGCTGAACACTGTGAGCAGGACGCACTGCACTAACTTGTAGTTTTAGCTGAACACTGTGAGCAGGACGCACCGCACTAACTTCTAGGTTTAGCTGAACACTGTGAGCAGGACGCACCACACTAACTTGTAGTTTTAGCTGAACACTGTGAGCAGGACGCACCGCACTAACTTGTAGTTTTAGCTTAACACTGTGAGCAGGATGCACTGCACTAACTTGTAGCTTTAGATGAACACTGTGCAGAGGTCTCACTACACTAACTTGTAGGTTTAGCTAAACACTGTGAGCAGGACGCACCGCACTAATTTGTAGTTTTAGCTGAACACTGTGAGGTGGACGCACCACACTAACTTGTAGTTTTAGCTGAACACTGTGAGCAGGATGCACCGCACTAACTTGTAGTTTTAGCTGAACACTGTGAGGTGGACACACCACACTAACTTGTAGTTTTAGCTGAACACTGTGAGCAGGACGCACAGCACTAACTTGTAGTTTTAGCTGAACACTGTGAGCAGGACGCACCACACTAACTTCTAGGTTTAGCTGAACACTGTGAGGTGGACGCACCACACTAACTTGTAGTTTTAGCTGAACACTGTGAGCAGGACGCACTGCACTAACTTGTAGTTTTAGCTGAACACTGTGAGCAGGACGCACCGCACTAACTTCTAGGTTTAGCTGAACACTGTGAGGTGGACGCACCGCACTAACTTGTAGTTTTAGCTTAACACTGTGAGCAGGATGCACTGCACTAACTTGTAGCTTTAGATGAACACTGTGCAGAGGTCTCACTACACTAACTTGTAGGTTTAGCTAAACACTGTGAGCAGGACGCACCGCACTAATTTGTAGTTTTAGCTGAACACTGTGAGGTGGACGCACCACACTAACTTGTAGTTTTAGCTGAACACTGTGAGCAGGATGCACCACACTAACTTGTAGTTTTAGCTGAACACTGTGAGGTGGACACACCACACTAACTTGTAGTTTTAGCTGAACACTGTGAGCAGGACGCACAGCACTAACTTGTAGTTTTAGCTGAACACTGTGAGCAGGACGCACCACACTAACTTCTAGGTTTAGCTGAACACTGTGAGGTGGACGCACCACACTAACTTGTAGTTTTAGCTGAACACTGTGAGCAGGACGCACTGCACTAACTTTTAGTTTTAGCTGAACACTGTGAGCAGGACGCACCGCACTAACTTCTAGGTTTAGCTGAACACTGTGAGCAGGACGCACCACACTAACTTGTAATTTTAGCTGAACACTGTGAGCAGGACGCACTGCACTAACTTGTAGTTTTAGCTGAACACTGTGAGCAGGACGCACCGCACTAACTTCTAGGTTTAGCTGAACACTGTGAGGTGGACGCACCGCACTAACTTGTAGTTTTAGCTTAACACTGTGAGCAGGATGCACTGCACTAACTTGTAGCTTTAGATGAACACTGTGCAGAGGTCTCACTACACTAACTTGTAGGTTTAGCTAAACACTGTGAGCAGGACGCACCGCACTAATTTGTAGTTTTAGCTGAACACTGTGAGGTGGACGCACCACACTAACTTGTAGTTTTAGCTGAACACTGTGAGCAGGATGCACCGCACTAACTTGTAGTTTTAGCTGAACACTGTGAGGTGGACACACCACACTAACTTGTAGTTTTAGCTGAACACTGTGAGCAGGACGCACAGCACTAACTTGTAGTTTTAGCTGAACACTGTGAGCAGGACGCACCACACTAACTTCTAGGTTTAGCTGAACACTGTGAGGTGGACGCACCACACTAACTTGTAGTTTTAGCTGAACACTGTGAGCAGGACGCACTGCACTAACTTGTAGTTTTAGCTGAACACTGTGAGCAGGACGCACCGCACTAACTTGTAGGTTTAGCTGAACACTGTGAGGTGGACGCACCACACTAACTTGTAGTTTTAGCTGAACACTGTGAGCAGGATGCACTGCACTAACTTGTAGCTTTAGATGAACACTGTGAGGTGGACGCACCACACTAACTTGTAGTTTTAGCTGAACACTGTGAGCAGGATGCACAGCACTAACTTGTAGTTTTAGCTGAACACTGTGAGCAGGACGCACCACATAAACTTCTAGGTTTAGCTGAACACTGTGAGGTGGACGCACCACACCAACTTGTAGTTTTAGCTGAACACTGTGAGCAGGACGCACTGCACTAACTTGTAGCTTTAGATGAACACTGTGCAGAGGTCTCACTACACTAACTTGTAAGTTTAGCTGAACACTGTGAGCAGGACGCACCACACTAACTTGTAGTTTTAGCTGAACACTGTGAGCAGGACGCACTGCACTAACTTGTAGTTTTAGCTGAACACTGTGAGCAGGACGCACCGCACTAACTTCTAGGTTTAGCTGAACACTGTGAGGTGGACGCACCGCACTAACTTGTAGTTTTAGCTGAACACTGTGAGCAGGACGCACAGCACTAACTTGTAGTTTTAGCTGAACACTGTGAGCAGGACGCACCACACTAACTTCTAGGTTTAGCTGAACACTGTGAGGTGGACGCACCACACTAACTTGTAGTTTTAGCTGAACACTGTGAGCAGGACGCACTGCACTAACTTGTAGTTTTAGATGAACACTGTGAGCAGGACGCACCGCACTAACTTCTAGGTTTAGCTGAACACTGTGAGGTGGACGCACCGCACTAACTTGTAGTTTTAGCTGAACACTGTGAGCAGGATGCACCGCACTAACTTGTAGGTTTAGCTGAACACTGTGAGGTGGACGCACCACACTAACTTGTAGTTTTAGCTGAACACTGTGAGCAGGATGCACTGCACTAACTTGTAGCTTTAGATGAACACTGTGCAGAGGTCTCACTACACTAACTTGTAGTTTTAGCTGAACACTGTGAGCAGGACGCACCGCACTAATTTGTAGTTTTAGCTGAACACTGTGAGCTGGACGCACCACACTAACTTGTAGTTTTAGCTGAACACTGTGAGCAGGATGCACCGCACTAACTTGTAGGTTTAGCTGAACACTGTGAGGTGGACGCACAGCACTAACTTGTAGTTTTAGCTGAACACTGTGAGCAGGACGCACCGCACTAACTTCTAGGTTTAGCTGAACACTGTGAGGTGGATGCACCACACTAACTTGTAGTTTTAGCTGAACACTGTGAGCAGGACGCACTGCACTAACTTGTAGCTTTAGATGAACACTGTGAGGTGGATGCACCACACTAACTTGTAGTTTTATCTGAACACTGTGAGCAGGACGCACCACACTAACTTCTAGGTTTAGCTGAACACTGTGAGGTGGACGTACCACACTAACTTGTAGTTTTAGCTGAACACTGTGAGCAGGACGCACTGCACTAACTTGTAGTTTTAGCTGAACACTGTGAGCAGGACGCACCGCACTAACTTCTAGGTTTAGCTGAACACTGTGAGGTGGACACACCGCACTAACTTGTAGTTTTAGCTGAACACTGTGAGCAGGACGCACCGCACTAACTTGTAGGTTTAGCTGAACACTGTGAGGTGGATGCACCACACTAACTTGTAGTTTTAGCTGAACACTGTGAGCACAATGCACTGCACTAACTTGTAGCTTTAGATGAACACTGTGCAGAGGTCTCACTACACTAACTTGTAGGTTTAGCTGAACACTGTGAGCAGGACGCACCGCACTAATTTGTAGTTTTAGCTGAACACTGTGAGGTGGACGCACCACACTAACTTGTAGTTTTAGCTGAACACTGTGAGCAGGAAGCACCGCACTAACTTGTAGGTTTAGCTGAACACTGTGAGGTGGACACACCACGCTAACTTGTAGTTTTAGCTGAACACTGTGAGCAGGACGAACCGCACTAACTTCTAGGTTTAGCTGAACACTGTGAGGTGGACGCACCACACTAACTTGTAGTTTAAGCTGAACACTGTGAGCAGGACGCACTGCACTAACTTGTAGCTTTAGATGAACACTGTGAGGTGGATGCACCACACTAACTTGTAGTTTTAGCTGAACACTGTGAGCAGGACGCACCGCACTAACTTCTAGGTTTAGCTGAACACTGTGAGGTGGACGCACCGCACTAACTTGTAGTTTTAGCTGAACACTGTGAGCAGGACACACAGCACTAACTTGTAGTTTTAGCTGAACACTGTGAGCAGGACGCACCACACTAACTTCTAGGTTTAGCTGAACACTGTGAGGTGGACGCACCACACTAACTTGTAGTTTTAGCTGAACACTGTGAGCAGGACGCACTGCACTAACTTGTAGTTTTAGATGAACACTGTGAGCAGGACGCACCGCACTAACTTCTAGGTTTAGCTGAACACTGTGAGGTGGACGCACCGCACTAACTTGTAGTTTTAGCTGAACACTGTGAGCAGGATGCACCGCACTAACTTGTAGGTTTAGCTGAACACTGTGAGGTGGACGCACCACACTAACTTGTAGTTTGAGCTGAACACTGTGAGCAGGATGCACTGCACTAACTTGTAGCTTTAGATGAACACTGTGCAGAGGTCTCACTACACTAACTTGTAGTTTTAGCTGAACACTGTGAGCAGGACGCACCGCACTAATTTGTAGTTTTAGCTGAACACTGTGAGCTGGACGCACCACACTAACTTGTAGTTTTAGCTGAACACTGTGAGCAGGATGCACCGCACTAACTTGTAGGTTTAGCTGAACACTGTGAGGTGGACGCACAGCACTAACTTGTAGTTTTAGCTGAACACTGTGAGCAGGACGCACCGCACTAACTTCTAGGTTTAGCTGAACACTGTGAGGTGGATGCACCACACTAACTTGTAGTTTTAGCTGAACACTGTGAGCAGGACGCACTGCACTAACTTGTAGCTTTAGATGAACACTGTGAGGTGGATGCACCACACTAACTTGTAGTTTTAGCTGAACACTGTGAGCAGGACGCACCACACTAACTTCTAGGTTTAGCTGAACACTGTGAGGTGGACGTACCACACTAACTTGTAGTTTTAGCTGAACACTGTGAGCAGGACGCACTGCACTAACTTGTAGTTTTAGCTGAACACTGTGAGCAGGACGCACCGCACTAACTTCTAGGTTTAGCTGAACACTGTGAGGTGGACGCACCGCACTAACTTGTAGTTTTAGCTGAACACTGTGAGCAGGACGCACCGCACTAACTTGTAGGTTTAGCTGAACACTGTGAGGTGGATGCACCACACTAACTTGTAGTTTTAGCTGAACACTGTGAGCACAATGCACTGCACTAACTTGTAGCTTTAGATGAACACTGTGCAGAGGTCTCACTACACTAACTTGTAGGTTTAGCTGAACACTGTGAGCAGGACGCACCGCACTAATTTGTAGTTTTAGCTGAACACTGTGAGGTGGACGCACCACACTAACTTGTAGTTTTAGCTGAACACTGTGAGCAGGACGCACCGCACTAACTTCTAGGTTTAGCTGAACACTGTGAGCAGGACGCACCACACTAACTTGTAGTTTTAGCTGAACACTGTGAGCAGGACGCACTGCACTAACTTGTAGTTTTAGCTGAACACTGTGAGCAGGTCGCACCGCACTAACTTCTAGGTTTAGCTGAACACTGTGAGGTGGACGCACCGCACTAACTTGTAGTTTTAGCTGAACACTGTGAGCAGGATGCACTGCACTAACTTGTAGCTTTAGATGAACACTGTGCAGAGGTCTCACTACACTAACTTGTAGGTTTAGCTAAACACTGTGAGCAGGACGCACCGCACTAATTTGTAGTTTTAGCTGAACACTGTGAGGTGGACGCACCACACTAACTTGTAGTTTTAGCTGAACACTGTGAGCAGGATGCACCGCACTAACTTGTAGTTTTAGCTGAACACTGTGAGGTGGACACACCACACTAACTTGTAGTTTTAGCTGAACACTGTGAGCAGGACGCACAGCACTAACTTGTAGTTTTAGCTGAACACTGTGAGCAGGACGCACCACACTAACTTCTAGGTTTAGCTGAAAACTGTGAGGTGGACGCACCACACTAACTTGTAGTTTTAGCTGAACAATGTGAGCAGGACGCACTGCACTAACTTGTAGTTTTAGCTGAACACTGTGAGCAGGACGCACCGCACTAACTTCTAGGTTTAGCTGAACACTGTGAGGTGGACGCACCGCACTAACTTGTAGTTTTAGCTGAACACTGTGAGCAGGACGCACCGCACTAACTTGTAGGTTTAGATGAACACTGTGCAGAGGTCTCACTACACTAACTTGTAGGTTTAGCTGAACACTGTGAGCAGGACGCACCGCACTAATTTGTAGTTTTAGTTGAACACTGTGAGGTGGACGTACCACACTAACTTGTAGTTTTAGCTGAACACTGTGAGCAGGATGCACCGCACTAACTTGTAGGTTTAGCTGAACACTGTGAGGTGGACGCACCACACTAACTTGTAGTTTTAGCTGAACACTGTGAGCAGGACGCACCGCACTAACTTCTAGGTTTAGCTGAACACTGTGAGGTGGACGCACCACACTAACTTGTAGTTTTAGCTGAACACTGTGAGCAGGACGCACTGCACTAACTTGTAGCTTTAGATGAACACTGTGAGGTGGACGCACCACACTAACTTGTAGTTTTAGCTGAACACTGTGAGCAGGATGCACAGCACTAACTTGTAGTTTTAGCTGAACACTGTGAGCAGGACGCACCACATAAACTTCTAGGTTTAGCTGAACACTGTGAGGTGGACGCACCACACTAACTTGTAGTTTTAGCTGAACACTGTGAGCAGGACGCACTGCACTAACTTGTAGCTTTAGATGAACACTGTGCAGAGGTCTCACTACACTAACTTGTAGGTTTAGCTGAACACTGTGAGGTGGACGCACCACACTAACTTGTAGTTTTAGCTGAACACTGTGAGCAGGATGCACTGCACTAACTTGTAGCTTTAGATGAACACTGTGCAGAGGTCTCACTACACTAACTTGTAGGTTTAGCTGAACACTGTGAGCAGGACGCACCGCACTAATTTGTAGTTTTAGCTGAACACTGTGAGGTGGACGCACCACACTAACTTGTAGTTTTAGCTGAACACTGTGAGCAGGATGCAGCGCACTAACTTGTAGGTTTAGCTGAACACTGTGAGGTGGACGCACCACCCTAACTTGTAGTTTTAGCTGAACAATGTGAGCAGGACGCACCACCCTAACTTGTAGTTTTAGCTGAACAATGTGAGCAGGACGCACCGCACTAACTTCTAGGTTTAGCTGAACAATGTGAGCAGGACGCACAGCACTAACTTGTAGGTTTAGCTGAACACTGTGAGGTGGACGCACCACACTAACTTGTAGTTTTAGCTGAACACTGTGAGCAGGACGCACCGCACTAACTTCTAGGTTTAGCTGAACACTGTGAGCAGGACGCACCACACTAACTTGTAGTTTTAGCTGAACACTGTGAGCAGGACGCACTGCACTAACTTGTAGTTTTAGCTGAACACTGTGAGCAGGTCGCACCGCACTAACTTCTAGGTTTAGCTGAACACTGTGAGGTGGACGCACCGCACTAACTTGTAGTTTTAGCTGAACACTGTGAGCAGGATGCACTGCACTAACTTGTAGCTTTAGATGAACACTGTGCAGAGGTCTCACTACACTAACTTGTAGGTTTAGCTAAACACTGTGAGCAGGACGCACCGCACTAATTTGTAGTTTTAGCTGAACACTGTGAGGTGGACGCACCACACTAACTTGTAGTTTTAGCTGAACACTGTGAGCAGGATGCACCGCACTAACTTGTAGTTTTAGCTGAACACTGTGAGCAGGACGCACCGCACTAACTTGTAGTTTTAGCTGAACACTGTGAGCAGGACGCACCACACTAACTTCTAGGTTTAGCTGAAAACTGTGAGGTGGACGCACCACACTAACTTGTAGTTTTAGCTGAACAATGTGAGCAGGACGCACTGCACTAACTTGTAGTTTTAGCTGAACACTGTGAGCAGGACGCACCGCACTAACTTCTAGGTTTAGCTGAACACTGTGAGGTGGACGCACCGCACTAACTTGTAGTTTTAGCTGAACACTGTGAGCAGGACGCACCGCACTAACTTGTAGGTTTAGATGAACACTGTGCAGAGGTCTCACTACACTAACTTGTAGGTTTAGCTGAACACTGTGAGCAGGACGCACCGCACTAATTTGTAGTTTTAGTTGAACACTGTGAGGTGGACGTACCACACTAACTTGTAGTTTTAGCTGAACACTGTGAGCAGGATGCACCGCACTAACTTGTAGGTTTAGCTGAACACTGTGAGGTGGACACACCACACTAACTTGTAGTTTTAGCTGAACACTGTGAGCAGGACGCACCGCACTAACTTCTAGGTTTAGCTGAACACTGTGAGGTGGACGCACCACACTAACTTGTAGTTTTAGCTGAACACTGTGAGCAGGATGCACCGCACTAACTTGTAGTTTTAGCTGAACACTGTGAGGTGGACACACCACACTAACTTGTAGTTTTAGCTGAACACTGTGAGCAGGATGCACAGCACTAACTTGTAGTTTTAGCTGAACACTGTGAGCAGGACGCACCACATAAACTTCTAGGTTTAGCTGAACACTGTGAGGTGGACGCACCACACCAACTTGTAGTTTTAGCTGAACACTGTGAGCAGGACGCACTGCACTAACTTGTAGCTTTAGATGAACACTGTGCAGAGGTCTCACTACACTAACTTGTAAGTTTAGCTGAACACTGTGAGCAGGACGCACCACACTAACTTGTAGTTTTAGCTGAACACTGTGAGCAGGACGCACTGCACTAACTTGTAGTTTTAGCTGAACACTGTGAGCAGGACGCACCGCACTAACTTCTAGGTTTAGCTGAACACTGTGAGGTGGACGCACCGCACTAACTTGTAGTTTTAGCTGAACACTGTGAGCAGGACGCACAGCACTAACTTGTAGTTTTAGCTGAACACTGTGAGCAGGACGCACCACACTAACTTCTAGGTTTAGCTGAACACTGTGAGGTGGACGCACCACACTAACTTGTAGTTTTAGCTGAACACTGTGAGCAGGACGCACTGCACTAACTTGTAGTTTTAGATGAACACTGTGAGCAGGACGCACCGCACTAACTTCTAGGTTTAGCTGAACACTGTGAGGTGGACGCACCGCACTAACTTGTAGTTTTAGCTGAACACTGTGAGCAGGATGCACCGCACTAACTTGTAGGTTTAGCTGAACACTGTGAGGTGGACGCACCACACTAACTTGTAGTTTTAGCTGAACACTGTGAGCAGGATGCACTGCACTAACTTGTAGCTTTAGATGAACACTGTGCAGAGGTCTCACTACACTAACTTGTAGTTTTAGCTGAACACTGTGAGCAGGACGCACCGCACTAATTTGTAGTTTTAGCTGAACACTGTGAGCTGGACGCACCACACTAACTTGTAGTTTTAGCTGAACACTGTGAGCAGGATGCACCGCACTAACTTGTAGGTTTAGCTGAACACTGTGAGGTGGACGCACAGCACTAACTTGTAGTTTTAGCTGAACACTGTGAGCAGGACGCACCGCACTAACTTCTAGGTTTAGCTGAACACTGTGAGGTGGATGCACCACACTAACTTGTAGTTTTAGCTGAACTCTGTGAGCAGGACGCACTGCACTAACTTGTAGCTTTAGATGAACACTGTGAGGTGGATGCACCACACTAACTTGTAGTTTTATCTGAACACTGTGAGCAGGACGCACCACACTAACTTCTAGGTTTAGCTGAACACTGTGAGGTGGACGTACCACACTAACTTGTAGTTTTAGCTGAACACTGTGAGCAGGACGCACTGCACTAACTTGTAGTTTTAGCTGAACACTGTGAGCAGGACGCACCGCACTAACTTCTAGGTTTAGCTGAACACTGTGAGGTGGACACACCGCACTAACTTGTAGTTTTAGCTGAACACTGTGAGCAGGACGCACCACACTAACTTGTAGGTTTAGCTGAACACTGTGAGGTGGATGCACCACACTAACTTGTAGTTTTAGCTGAACACTGTGAGCACAATGCACTGCACTAACTTGTAGCTTTAGATGAACACTGTGCAGAGGTCTCACTACACTAACTTGTAGGTTTAGCTGAACACTGTGAGCAGGACGCACCGCACTAATTTGTAGTTTTAGCTGAACACTGTGAGGTGGACGCACCACACTAACTTGTAGTTTTAGCTGAACACTGTGAGCAGGAAGCACCGCACTAACTTGTAGGTTTAGCTGAACACTGTGAGGTGGACACACCACGCTAACTTGTAGTTTTAGCTGAACACTGTGAGCAGGACGAACCGCACTAACTTCTAGGTTTAGCTGAACACTGTGAGGTGGACGCACCACACTAACTTGTAGTTTAAGCTGAACACTGTGAGCAGGACGCACTGCACTAACTTGTAGCTTTAGATGAACACTGTGAGGTGGATGCACCACACTAACTTGTAGTTTTAGCTGAACACTGTGAGCAGGACGCACCGCACTAACTTCTAGGTTTAGCTGAACACTGTGAGGTGGACGCACCGCACTAACTTGTAGTTTTAGCTGAACACTGTGAGCAGGACACACAGCACTAACTTGTAGTTTTAGCTGAACACTGTGAGCAGGACGCACCACACTAACTTCTAGGTTTAGCTGAACACTGTGAGGTGGACGCACCACACTAACTTGTAGTTTTAGCTGAACACTGTGAGCAGGACGCACTGCACTAACTTGTAGTTTTAGATGAACACTGTGAGCAGGACGCACCGCACTAACTTCTAGGTTTAGCTGAACACTGTGAGGTGGACGCACCGCACTAACTTGTAGTTTTAGCTGAACACTGTGAGCAGGATGCACCGCACTAACTTGTAGGTTTAGCTGAACACTGTGAGGTGGACGCACCACACTAACTTGTAGTTTGAGCTGAACACTGTGAGCAGGATGCACTGCACTAACTTGTAGCTTTAGATGAACACTGTGCAGAGGTCTCACTACACTAACTTGTAGTTTTAGCTGAACACTGTGAGCAGGACGCACCGCACTAATTTGTAGTTTTAGCTGAACACTGTGAGCTGGACGCACCACACTAACTTGTAGTTTTAGCTGAACACTGTGAGCAGGATGCACCGCACTAACTTGTAGGTTTAGCTGAACACTGTGAGGTGGACGCACAGCACTAACTTGTAGTTTTAGCTGAACACTGTGAGCAGGACGCACCGCACTAACTTCTAGGTTTAGCTGAACACTGTGAGGTGGATGCACCACACTAACTTGTAGTTTTAGCTGAACACTGTGAGCAGGACGCACTGCACTAACTTGTAGCTTTAGATGAACACTGTGAGGTGGATGCACCACACTAACTTGTAGTTTTAGCTGAACACTGTGAGCAGGACGCACCACACTAACTTCTAGGTTTAGCTGAACACTGTGAGGTGGACGTACCACACTAACTTGTAGTTTTAGCTGAACACTGTGAGCAGGACGCACTGCACTAACTTGTAGTTTTAGCTGAACACTGTGAGCAGGACGCACCGCACTAACTTCTAGGTTTAGCTGAACACTGTGAGGTGGACGCACCGCACTAACTTGTAGTTTTAGCTGAACACTGTGAGCAGGACGCACCGCACTAACTTGTAGGTTTAGCTGAACACTGTGAGGTGGATGCACCACACTAACTTGTAGTTTTAGCTGAACACTGTGAGCACAATGCACTGCACTAACTTGTAGCTTTAGATGAACACTGTGCAGAGGTCTCACTACACTAACTTGTAGGTTTAGCTGAACACTGTGAGCAGGACGCACCGCACTAATTTGTAGTTTTAGCTGAACACTGTGAGGTGGACGCACCACACTAACTTGTAGTTTTAGCTGAACACTGTGAGCAGGACGCACCGCACTAACTTCTAGGTTTAGCTGAACACTGTGAGCAGGACGCACCACACTAACTTGTAGTTTTAGCTGAACACTGTGAGCAGGACGCACTGCACTAACTTGTAGTTTTAGCTGAACACTGTGAGCAGGTCGCACCGCACTAACTTCTAGGTTTAGCTGAACACTGTGAGGTGGACGCACCGCACTAACTTGTAGTTTTAGCTGAACACTGTGAGCAGGATGCACTGCACTAACTTGTAGCTTTAGATGAACACTGTGCAGAGGTCTCACTACACTAACTTGTAGGTTTAGCTAAACACTGTGAGCAGGACGCACCGCACTAATTTGTAGTTTTAGCTGAACACTGTGAGGTGGACGCACCACACTAACTTGTAGTTTTAGCTGAACACTGTGAGCAGGATGCACCGCACTAACTTGTAGTTTTAGCTGAACACTGTGAGGTGGACACACCACACTAACTTGTAGTTTTAGCTGAACACTGTGAGCAGGACGCACAGCACTAACTTGTAGTTTTAGCTGAACACTGTGAGCAGGACGCACCACACTAACTTCTAGGTTTAGCTGAAAACTGTGAGGTGGACGCACCACACTAACTTGTAGTTTTAGCTGAACAATGTGAGCAGGACGCACTGCACTAACTTGTAGTTTTAGCTGAACACTGTGAGCAGGACGCACCGCACTAACTTCTAGGTTTAGCTGAACACTGTGAGGTGGACGCACCGCACTAACTTGTAGTTTTAGCTGAACACTGTGAGCAGGACGCACCGCACTAACTTGTAGGTTTAGATGAACACTGTGCAGAGGTCTCACTACACTAACTTGTAGGTTTAGCTGAACACTGTGAGCAGGACGCACCGCACTAATTTGTAGTTTTAGTTGAACACTGTGAGGTGGACGTACCACACTAACTTGTAGTTTTAGCTGAACACTGTGAGCAGGATGCACCGCACTAACTTGTAGGTTTAGCTGAACACTGTGAGGTGGACGCACCACACTAACTTGTAGTTTTAGCTGAACACTGTGAGCAGGACGCACCGCACTAACTTCTAGGTTTAGCTGAACACTGTGAGGTGGACGCACCACACTAACTTGTAGTTTTAGCTGAACACTGTGAGCAGGACGCACTGCACTAACTTGTAGCTTTAGATGAACACTGTGAGGTGGACGCACCACACTAACTTGTAGTTTTAGCTGAACACTGTGAGCAGGATGCACAGCACTAACTTGTAGTTTTAGCTGAACACTGTGAGCAGGACGCACCACATAAACTTCTAGGTTTAGCTGAACACTGTGAGGTGGACGCACCACACTAACTTGTAGTTTTAGCTGAACACTGTGAGCAGGACGCACTGCACTAACTTGTAGCTTTAGATGAACACTGTGCAGAGGTCTCACTACACTAACTTGTAGGTTTAGCTGAACACTGTGAGGTGGACGCACCACACTAACTTGTAGTTTTAGCTGAACACTGTGAGCAGGATGCACTGCACTAACTTGTAGCTTTAGATGAACACTGTGCAGAGGTCTCACTACACTAACTTGTAGGTTTAGCTGAACACTGTGAGCAGGACGCACCGCACTAATTTGTAGTTTTAGCTGAACACTGTGAGGTGGACGCACCACACTAACTTGTAGTTTTAGCTGAACACTGTGAGCAGGATGCAGCGCACTAACTTGTAGGTTTAGCTGAACACTGTGAGGTGGACGCACCACCCTAACTTGTAGTTTTAGCTGAACAATGTGAGCAGGACGCACCGCACTAACTTCTAGATTTAGCTGAACACTGTGAGCAGGACGCACAGCACTAACTTGTAGGTTTAGCTGAACACTGTGAGGTGGACGCACCACACTAACTTGTAGTTTAAGCTGAACACTGTGAGCAGGACGCACTGCACTAACTTGTAGCTTTAGATGAACACTGTGAGGTGGATGCACCACACTAACTTGTACTTTTAGCTGAACACTGTGAGCAGGACGCACCACACTAACTTCTAGGTTTAGCTGAACACTGTGAGGTGGACGTACCACACTAACTTGTAGTTTTAGCTGAACACTGTGAGCAGGACGCACTGCACTAACTTGTAGTTTTAGATGAACACTGTGAGCAGGACGCACCGCACTAACTTCTAGGTTTAGCTGAACACTGTGAGGTGGACGCACCGCACTAACTTGTAGTTTTAGCTGAACACTGTGAGCAGGACGCACCGCACTAACTTGTAGGTTTAGCTGAACACTGTGAGGTGGACGCACCACACTAACTTGTAGTTTTAGCTGAACACTGTGAGCACAATGCACTGCACTAACTTGTAGCTTTAGATGAACACTGTGCAGAGGTCTCACTACACCAACTTGTAGGTTTAGCTGAACACTGTGAGCAGGACGCATCGCACTAATTTGTAGTTTTAGCTGAACACTGTGAGGTGGACGCACCACACTAACTTGTAGTTTTAGCTTAACACTGTGAGCAGGACGCACCACACTAACTTGTAGGTTTAGCTGAACACTGTGAGGTGGACACAACATGCTAATTGTAGTTTTAGCTGAACACTGTGAGCAGGACGCACCGCACTAACTTCTAGGTTTAGCTGAACACTGTGAGGTGGACGCACCACACTAACTTGTAGTTTAAGCTGAACACTGTGAGCAGGACGCACTGCACTAACTTGTAGCTTTAGATGAACACTGTGCAGAGGTCTCACTACACTAACTTGTAGGTTTAGCTGAACACTGTGAGCAGGACGCACTGCACTAACTTGTAGTTTTAGCTGAACACTGTGAGCAGGACGCACCGCACTAACTTCTAGGTTTAGCTGAACACTGTGAGGTGGACGCACCGCACTAACTTGTAGTTTTAGCTGAACACTGTGAGCAGGACGCACCGCACTAACTTGTAGGTTTAGCTGAACACTGTGAGGTGGACGCACCACACTAACTTGTAGTTTTAGCTGAACACTGTGAGCAGGATACACTGCACTAACTTGTAGCTTTAGATGAACACTGTGCAGAGGTCTCACTACACTAACTTGTAGGTTTAGCTGAACACTGTGAGCAGGACGCACCGCACTAATTTGTAGTTTTAGCTGAACACTGTGAGGTGGACGCACCACACTAACTTGTAGTTTTAGCTGAACACTGTGAGCAGGATGCACCGCACTAACTTGTAGGTTTAGTTGAATACTGTGAGGTGGACGCACCACACTAACTTGTAGTTTTAGCTGAACACTGTGAGCAGGACGCACCGTACTAACTTCTAGGTTTATCTGAACACTGTGAGGTGGACGCACCACACTAACTTGTAGATTTAGCTGAACACTGTGAGCAGGACGCACAGCACTAACTTGTAGTTTTAGCTGAACACTGTGAGCAGGACGCACCACACTAACTTCTTGGTTTAGCTGAACACTGTGAGGTGGACGCACCACACTAACTTGTAGTTTTAGCTGAACACTGTGAGCAGGACGCACTGCACTAACTTGTAGTTTTAGCTGAACACTGTGAGCAGGACGCACCACACTAACTTCTAGGTTTAGCTGAACACTGTGAGGTGGACGCACCGCACTAACTTGTAGTTTTAGCTGAACACTTTGAGCAGGACGCACTGCACTAACTTGTAGTTTTAGCGGAACACTTTGAGCAGGACGCACCGCACTAACTTCTAGGTTTAGCTGAACACTGTGAGGTGGACGCACCGCACTAACTTGTAGGTTTAGCTGAACACTGTGAGCAGGACGCACCGCACTAACTTGTAGGTTTAGCTGAACACTGTGAGGTGGACGCACCACACTAAGTTGAAGTTTTAGCTGAACACTGTGAGCAGGATGCACTGCACTATCTTGTAACTTTAGATGAACACTGTGCAGAGGTCTCACTACACTAACTTGTAGGTTTAGCTGAACACTGTGAGCAGGACGCACCGCACTAATTTGTAGTTTTAGCTGAACACTGTGAGGTGGACGCACCACACTAACTTGTAGTTTTAGCTGAACACTGTGAGCAGGATGCACCGCACTAACTTGTAGTTTTAGCTGAACACTGTGAGCAGGACGCACCGCACTAACTTCTAGGTTTAGCTGAACACTGTGAGGTGGACGCACCACACTAACTTGTAGTTTTAGCTGAACACTGTGAGCAGGACGCACTGCACTAACTTGTAGTTTTAGCTGAACACTGTGAGCAGGACGCACCGCACTAACTTCTAGATTTAGCTGAACACTGTGAGGTGGACGCACCGCACTAACTTGTAGTTTTAGCTGAACACTGTGAGCAGGACGCACCGCACTAACTTGTAGGTTTAGCTGAACACTGTGAAGTGGACGCACCACACTAACTTGTAGTTTTAGCTTAACACAGTGAGCAGGATGCACTGCACTAACTTGTAGCTTTAGATGAACACTGTGCAGAAGTCTCACTACACTAACTTGTAGGTTTAGCTGAACACTGTGAGCAGGACGCACCGCACTAATTTGTAGTTTTAGCTGAACACTATGAGGTGGACGCACCACACTAACTTGTACTTTTTGGCTGAACACTGTAAGCAGGATGCACCGCACTAACTTGTAGGTTTAGCTGAACACTGTGAGGTGGACGCACCACACTAACTTGTAGTTTTAGCTGAACACTGTGAGCAGGACGCACCGCACTAACTTCTAGGTTTAGGTGAACACTGTGAGGTGGACGCACCACACTAACTTGTAGTTTTAGCTGAACACTGTGAGCAGGACGCACTGCACTAACAGTGTACAGCTAAAACTACAAGTTAGTGCTTTAGATGAACACTGTGAGGTGGACGCACCACACTAACTTGTAGTTTTAGCTGAACACTGTGAGGTGGACGCACAGCACTAACTTGTAGTTTTAGCTGAACACTGTGAGCAGGACGCACCACATAAACTTCTAGGTTTAGCTGAACACTGTGAGGTGGACGCACCACACTAACTTGTAGTTTTAGCTGAACACTGTGAGCAGGACGCACTGCACTAACTTGTAGCTTTAGATAAACACTGTGCAGAGGTCTCACTACACTAACTTGTAGGTTTAGCTGAACACTGTGAGGTGGACGCACCACACTAACTTGTAGTTTTAGCTGAACACTGTGAGCAGGACGCACTGCACTAACTTGTAGTTTTAGCTGAACACTGTGAGCAGGACGCACCGCACTAACTTCTAGGTTTAGCTGAACACTGTGAGGTGGACGCACCACACTAACTTGTAGTTTAAGCTGAACACTGTGAGCAGGACGCACTGCACTAACTTGTAGCTTTAGATGAACACTGTGCAGAGGTCTCACTACACTAACTTGTAGGTTTAGCTGAACACTGTGAGCAGGACGCACTGCACTAACTTGTAGTTTTAGCTGAACACTGTGAGCAGGACGCACCGCACTAACTTCTAGGTTTAGCTGAACACTGTGAGGTGGACGCACCGCACTAACTTGTAGTTTTAGCTGAACACTGTGAGCAGGACGCACCGCACTAACTTGTAGGTTTAGCTGAACACTGTGAGGTGGACGCACCACACTAACTTGTAGTTTTAGCTGAACACTGTGAGCAGGATACACTGCACTAACTTGTAGCTTTAGATGAACACTGTGCAGAGGTCTCACTACACTAACTTGTAGGTTTAGCTGAACACTGTGAGCAGGACGCACCGCACTAATTTGTAGTTTTAGCTGAACACTGTGAGGTGGACGCACCACACTAACTTGTAGTTTTAGCTGAACACTGTGAGCAGGATGCACCGCACTAACTTGTAGGTTTAGTTGAATACTGTGAGGTGGACGCACCACACTAACTTGTAGTTTTAGCTGAACACTGTGAGCAGGACGCACCGTACTAACTTCTAGGTTTATCTGAACACTGTGAGGTGGACGCACCACACTAACTTGTAGATTTAGCTGAACACTGTGAGCAGGACGCACAGCACTAACTTGTAGTTTTAGCTGAACACTGTGAGCAGGACGCACCACACTAACTTCTTGGTTTAGCTGAACACTGTGAGGTGGACGCACCACACTAACTTGTAGTTTTAGCTGAACACTGTGAGCAGGACGCACTGCACTAACTTGTAGTTTTAGCTGAACACTGTGAGCAGGACGCACCACACTAACTTCTAGGTTTAGCTGAACACTGTGAGGTGGACGCACCGCACTAACTTGTAGTTTTAGCTGAACACTTTGAGCAGGACGCACTGCACTAACTTGTAGTTTTAGCGGAACACTTTGAGCAGGACGCACCGCACTAACTTCTAGGTTTAGCTGAACACTGTGAGGTGGACGCACCGCACTAACTTGTAGGTTTAGCTGAACACTGTGAGCAGGACGCACCGCACTAACTTGTAGGTTTAGCTGAACACTGTGAGGTGGACGCACCACACTAAGTTGAAGTTTTAGCTGAACACTGTGAGCAGGATGCACTGCACTATCTTGTAACTTTAGATGAACACTGTGCAGAGGTCTCACTACACTAACTTGTAGGTTTAGCTGAACACTGTGAGCAGGACGCACCGCACTAATTTGTAGTTTTAGCTGAACACTGTGAGGTGGACGCACCACACTAACTTGTAGTTTTAGCTGAACACTGTGAGCAGGATGCACCGCACTAACTTGTAGTTTTAGCTGAACACTGTGAGCAGGACGCACCGCACTAACTTCTAGGTTTAGCTGAACACTGTGAGGTGGACGCACCACACTAACTTGTAGTTTTAGCTGAACACTGTGAGCAGGACGCACTGCACTAACTTGTAGTTTTAGCTGAACACTGTGAGCAGGACGCACCGCACTAACTTCTAGATTTAGCTGAACACTGTGAGGTGGACGCACCGCACTAACTTGTAGTTTTAGCTGAACACTGTGAGCAGGACGCACCGCACTAACTTGTAGGTTTAGCTGAACACTGTGAAGTGGACGCACCACACTAACTTGTAGTTTTAGCTTAACACAGTGAGCAGGATGCACTGCACTAACTTGTAGCTTTAGATGAACACTGTGCAGAAGTCTCACTACACTAACTTGTAGGTTTAGCTGAACACTGTGAGCAGGACGCACCGCACTAATTTGTAGTTTTAGCTGAACACTATGAGGTGGACGCACCACACTAACTTGTACTTTTTGGCTGAACACTGTAAGCAGGATGCACCGCACTAACTTGTAGGTTTAGCTGAACACTGTGAGGTGGACGCACCACACTAACTTGTAGTTTTAGCTGAACACTGTGAGCAGGACGCACCGCACTAACTTCTAGGTTTAGGTGAACACTGTGAGGTGGACGCACCACACTAACTTGTAGTTTTAGCTGAACACTGTGAGCAGGACGCACTGCACTAACAGTGTACAGCTAAAACTACAAGTTAGTGCTTTAGATGAACACTGTGAGGTGGACGCACCACACTAACTTGTAGTTTTAGCTGAACACTGTGAGGTGGACGCACAGCACTAACTTGTAGTTTTAGCTGAACACTGTGAGCAGGACGCACCACATAAACTTCTAGGTTTAGCTGAACACTGTGAGGTGGACGCACCACACTAACTTGTAGTTTTAGCTGAACACTGTGAGCAGGACGCACTGCACTAACTTGTAGCTTTAGATAAACACTGTGCAGAGGTCTCACTACACTAACTTGTAGGTTTAGCTGAACACTGTGAGGTGGACGCACCACACTAACTTGTAGTTTTAGCTGAACACTGTGAGCAGGACGCACTGCACTAACTTGTAGTTTTAGCTGAACACTGTGAGCAGGACGCACCGCACTAACTTCTAGGTTTAGCTGAACACACGTGAGGTGGACGCACCGCACTAACTTGTAGTTTTAGCTGAACACTGTGAGCAGGACGCACCGCACTAAATTGTAGCTTTAGCTGAACACTGTGAGATGGATGCACTGCACTAACTTGTAGTTTTAGCTGAACACTGCGAGGTGGACGCACCACACTAACTTGTAGTTTTAGCTGAACACTGTGAGCAGGACGCACAGCACTAACTTGTAGTTTTAGCTGAACACTGTGAGCAGGACGCACCACACTAACTTCTAGGTTTAGCTGAACACTGTGAGGTGGACGCACCACACTAACTTGTAGTTTTAGCTGAACACTGTGAGCAGGACGTACTGCACTAACTTGTAGTTTTAGCTGAACACTGTGAGCAGGACGCACCGCACTAACTTCTAGATTTAGCTGAACACTGTGAGGTGGACGCACCGCACTAACTTGTAGTTTTAGCTGAACACTGTGAGCAGGACGCACAGCACTAACTTGTAGGTTTAGTTGAACACTGTGAGGTGGACGCACCACACTAACTTGTAGTTTTAGCTTAACACTGTGAGCAGGATGCACTGCACTAACTTGTAGCTTTAGATGAACACTGTGCAGAGGTCTCACTACACTAACTTGTAGGTTTAGCTGAACACTGTGAGCAGGACGCACCGCACTAATTTGTAGTTTTAGCTGAACACTGTGAGGTGGACGCACCACACTAACTTGTAGTTTTAGCTGAACACTGTGAGCAGGATGCACCGCACTAACTTGTAGGTTTAGCTGAATACTGTGAGGTGGACGCACCACACTAACTTGTAGTTTTAGCTGAACACTGTGAGCAGGACGCACCGCACTAACTTCTAGGTTTAGCTGAACACTGTGAGGTGGATGCACCACACTAACTTGTAGTTTTAGCTGAACACTGTGAGCAGGACGCACTGCACTAACTTGTAGCTTTAGATGAACACTGTGAGGTGGACGCACCACACTAACTTGTAGTTTTAGCTGAACACTGTGAGCAGGACGCACAGCACTAACTTGTAGTTTTAGCTGAACACTGTGAGCAGTACGCACCACACTAACTTCTAGGTTTAGCTGAACACTGTGAGGTGGACGCACCACACTAACTTGTAGTTTTAGCTGAACACTGTGAGCAGGACGCACAGCACTAACTTGTAGTTTTAGCTGAACACTGTGAGCAGGACGCACCACACTAACTTCTAGGTTTAGCTGAACACTGTGAGGTTGAAGTACCACACCAACTTGTAGTTTTAGCTTAACACTGTGAGCAGGACGCACTGCACTAACTTGTAGTTTTAGCTGAACACTGTGAGCAGGACGCACCGCACTAACTTCTAGGTTTAGCTGAACACTGTGAGGTGGACGCACCGCACTAACTTGTAGTTTTAGCTGAACACTGTGAGCAGGACGCACCGCACTAACTTGTAGGTTTAGCTGAACACTGTGAGTTGGACGCACCACACTAACTTGTAGTTTTAGCTGAACACTGTGAGCAGGATGCACTGCACTAACTTGTAGCTTTAGATGAACACTGTGCAGAGGTCTCACTACCCTAACTTGTAGGTTTAGCTGAACACTGTGAGCAGGACGCACAGCACTAACTTGTATTTTTAGCTGAATACTGTGAGCAGGACGCACCGCACTAACTTCTAGGTTTAGCTGAACACTGTGAGGTGGACGCACCGCACTAACTTGTAGTTTTAGCTGAACACTGTGAGCAGGACGCACCGCACTAACTTGTAGGTTTAGCTGAACACTGTGAGCAGGACGCACCACACTAACTTGTAGTTTTAGCTGAACACTGTGAGCAGGATGCACTGCACTAACTTGTAGCTTTAGATGAACACTGTGCAGAGGTCTCACTACACTAACTTGTAGGTTTAGCTGAACACTGTGAGCAGGACGCACAGCACTAATTTGTAGTTTTAGCTGAACACTGTGAGGTGGACGCACCACACTAACTTGTAGTTTTAGCTGAACACTGTGAGCAGGATGCACCACACTAACTTGTAGGTTTAGCTGAACACTGTGAGGTGGACGCACCACACTAACTTGTAGTTTTAGCTGAACACTGTGAGCAGGACGCACCGCACTAACTTCTAGGTTTAGCTGAACACTGTGAGGTGGACGCACCACACTAACTTGTAGTTTTAGCTGAACACTGTGAGCAGGACGCACTGCACTAACTTGTAGCTTTAGATGAACACTGTGAGGATGACGCACCACACTAACTTGTAGTTTTAGCTGAACACTGTTAGCAGGACGCACAGCACTAATTTGTAGTTTTAGCTGAACACTGTGAGGTGGACGCACCGCACTAACTTGTAGTTTTAGCTAAACACTGTGAGCAGGACGCACTGCACTAACTTTTAGTTTTAGCTAACCACTGTGAGCAGGACGCACCGCACTAACTTCTAGGTTTAGCTGAACACTGTGAGGTGGACGCACCGCACTAACTTGTAGTTTTAGCTGAACACTATGAGCAGGACGCATCGCACTAACTTGTAGGTTTAGCTGAACACTGTGAGGTGGACGCACCACACTAACTTGTAGTTTTAGCTGAACACTGTGAGCAGGATGCACTGCACTAACTTGTAGCTTTAGATTAACACTGTGCAGAGGTCTCACTACACTAACTTGTAGGTTTAGCTGAACACTGTGAGCAGGATGCACTGCACTAATTTGTAGTTTTAGCTGAACACTGTGAGGTGGACGCACCGCACTAACTTGTAGGTTTAGCTGAACACTGTGAGGTGGACGCACCACACTAACTTGTAGTTTTAGCTGAACACTGTGAGCAGGATGCACTGCACTAACTTGTAGCTTTAGATGAACACTGTGCAGAGGTCTCACTACACTAACTTGTAGGTTTAGCTGAACACTGTGAGCAGGACACACCGCACTAATTTGTAGTTTTAGCTGAACACTGTGAGGTGGACGCACCACACTAACTTGTAGTTTTAGCTGAACACTGTGAGCAGGATGCACCGCACTAACTTGTAGTTTTAGCTGAACACTGTGAGCAGGACGCACCACACTAACTTCTAGGTTTAGCTGAACACTGTGAGGTGGACGCACCACACTAACTTGTAGTTTTAGCTGAACACTGTGAGCAGGACGCACTGCACTAACTTGTAGTTTTAGCTGAACACTGTGAGCAGGACGCACCGCACTAACTTCTAGATTTAGCTGAACACTGTGAGGTGGACGCACCGCACTAACTTGTAGTTTTAGCTGAACACTGTGAGCAGGACGCACCGCACTAACTTGTAGGTTTAGCTGAACACTGTGAAGTGGACGCACCACACTAACTTGTAGTTTTAGCTTAACACTGTGAGCAGGATGCACTGCACTAACTTGTAGCTTTAGATGAACACTGTGCAGAGGTCTCACTACACTAACTTGTAGGTTTAGCTGAACACTGTGAGCAGGACGCACCGCACTAATTTGTAGTTTTAGCTGAACACTATGAGGTGGACGCACCACACTAACTTGTACTTTTTGGCTGAACACTGTGAGCAGGATGCACCGCACTAACTTGTAGGTTTAGCTGAACACTGTGAGGTGGACGCACCACACTAACTTGTAGTTTTAGCTGAACACTGTGAGCAGGACGCACCGCACTAACTTCTAGGTTTAGGTGAACACTGTGAGGTGGACGCACCACACTAACTTGTAGTTTTAGCTGAACACTGTGAGCAGGACGCACTGCACTAACAGTGTTCAGCTAAAACTACAAGTTAGTGCTTTAGATGAACACTGTGAGGTGGACGCACCACACTAACTTGTAGTTTTAGCTGAACACTGTGAGGTGGACGCACAGCACTAACTTGTAGTTTTAGCTGAACACTGTGAGCAGGACGCACCACATAAACTTCTAGGTTTAGCTGAACACTGTGAGGTGGACGCACCACACTAACTTGTAGTTTTAGCTGAACACTGTGAGCAGGACGCACTGCACTAACTTGTAGCTTTAGATGAACACTGTGCAGAGGTCTCACTACACTAACTTGTAGGTTTAGCTGAACACTGTGAGGTGGACGCACCACACTAACTTGTAGTTTTAGCTGAACACTGTGAGCAGGACGCACTGCACTAACTTGTAGTTTTAGCTGAACACTGTGAGCAGGACGCACCGCACTAACTTGTAGGTTTAGCTGAACACTGTGAGGTGGACGCACCACACTAACTTGTAGTTTTAGCTGAACACTGTGAGCAGGACGCACTGCACTAACTTGTAGTTTTAGCTGAACACTGTGAGCAGGACGCACCGCACTAACTTCTAGGTTTAGCTGAACACATGTGAGGTGGACGCACCGCACTAACTTGTAGTTTTAGCTGAACACTGTGAGCAGGACGCACCGCACTAAATTGTAGCTTTAGCTGAACACTGTGAGGTGGATGCACCGCACTAACTTGTAGTTTTAGCTGAACACTGTGAGGTGGACGCACCACACTAACTTGTAGTTTTAGCTGAATACTGTGAGCAGGACGCACAGCACTAACTTGTAGTTTTAGCTGAACACTGTGAGCAGGACGCACCACACTAACTTCTAGGTTTAGCTGAACACTGTGAGGTGGACGCACCACACTAACTTGTAGTTTTAGCTGAACACTGTGAGCAGGATGCACTGCACTAACTTGTAGTTTTAGCTGAACACTGTGAGGTGGACGCACCGCACTAACTTGTAGTTTTAGCTGAACACTGTGAGCAGGACGCACAGCACTAACTTGTAGGTTTAGCTGAACACTGTGAGGTGGACGCACCACACTAACTTGTAGTTTTAGCTTAACACTGTGAGCAGGATGCACTGCACTAACTTGTAGCTTTAGATGAACACTGTGCAGAGGTCTCACTACACTAACTTGTAGGTTTAGCTGAACACTGTGAGCAGGACGCACCGCACTAATTTGTAGTTTTAGCTGAACACTGTGAGGTGGACGCACCACACTAACTTGTAGTTTTAGCTGAACACTGTGAGCAGGATGCACCGCACTAACTTGTAGGTTTAGCTGAATACTGTGAGGTGGATGCACCACACTAACTTGTAGTTTTAGCTGAACACTGTGAGCAGGACGCACCGCACTAACTTCTAGGTTTAGCTGAACACTGTGAGGTGGATGCACCACACTAACTTGTAGTTTTAGCTGAACACTGTGAGCAGGACGCACTGCACTAACTTGTAGCTTTAGATGAACACTGTGAGGTGGACGCACCACACTAACTTGTAGTTTTAGCTGAACACTGTGAGCAGGATGCACAGCACTAACTTGTAGTTTTAGCTGAACACTGTGAGCAGTACGCACCACACTAACTTCTAGGTTTAGCTGAACACTGTGAGGTGGACGCACCACACTAACTTGTAGTTTTAGCTGAACACTGTGAGCAGGACGCACAGCACTAACTTGTAGTTTTAGCTGAACACTGTGAGCAGGACGCACCACACTAACTTCTAGGTTTAGCTGAACACTGTGAGGTTGAAGTACCACACCAACTTGTAGTTTTAGCTTAACACTGTGAGCAGGACGTACTGCACTAACTTGTAGTTTTAGCTGAACACTGTGAGCAGGACGCACAGCACTAACTTGTAGTTTTAGCTGAATACTGTGAGCAGGACGCACCGCACTAACTTCTAGGTTTAGCTGAACACTGTGAGGTGGACGCACCACACTAACTTGTAGTTTTAGCTGAACACTGTGAACAGGATGCACTGCACTAACTTGTAGTTTTAGCTGAACACTGTGAGCAGGGCACACCGCACTAACATGTAGGTTTAGCTGAACACTGTGAGCAGGACGCACTGCACTAACTTGTAGTTTTAGCTGAACACTGTGAGCAGGACGCACCGCACTAACTTCTAGGTTTAGCTGAACACTGTTAGGTGGACGCACCGCACTAACTTGTAGTTTTAGCTGAACACTGTGAGCAGGACGCACCGCACTAACTTGTAGGTTTAGCTGAACACTGTGAGCAGGACGCACCACACTAACTTGTAGTTTTAGCTGAACACTGTGAGCAGGATGCACTGCACTAACTTGTAGCTTTAGATGAACACTGTGCAGAGGTCTCACTACACTAACTTGTAGGTTTAGCTGAACACTGTGAGCAGGACGCACCGCACTAATTTGTAGTTTTAGCTGAACACTGTGAGGTGGACGCACCACACTAACTTGTAGTTTTAGCTGAACACTGTGAGCAGGATGCACCACACTAACTTGTAGGTTTAGCTGAACACTGTGAGGTGGACGCACCACACTAACTTGTAGTTTTAGCTGAACACTGTGAGCAGGACGCACCGCACTAACTTCTAGGTTTAGCTGAACACTGTGAGGTGGACGCACCACACTAACTTGTAGTTTTAGCTGAACACTGTGAGCAGGACGCACTGCACTAACTTGTAGCTTTAGATGAACACTGTGAGGATGACGCACCACACTAACTTGTAGTTTTAGCTGAACACTGTGAGGTGGACGCACCACACTAACTTGTAGGTTTAGCTGAACACTGTGAGGTGGACGCACCACACTAACTTGTAGTTTTAGCTGAACACTGTGAGCAGGACGCACTGCACTAACTTTTAGTTTTAGCTAACCACTGTGAGCAGGACGCACCGCACTAACTTCTAGGTTTAGCTGAACACTGTGAGGTGGACGCACCGCACTAACTTGTAGTTTTAGCTGAACACTATGAGCAGGACGCATCGCACTAACTTGTAGGTTTAGCTGAACACTGTGAGGTGGACGCACCACACTAACTTGTAGTTTTAGCTGAACACTGTGAGCAGGATGCACTGCACTAACTTGTAGCTTTAGATTAACACTGTGCAGAGGTCTCACTACACTAACTTGTAGGTTTAGCTGAACACTGTGAGCAGGATGCACTGCACTAATTTGTAGTTTTAGCTGAACACTGTGAGGTGGACGCACCGCACTAACTTGTAGGTTTAGCTGAACACTGTGAGGTGGACGCACCACACTAACTTGTAGTTTTAGCTGAACACTGTGAGCAGGATGCACTGCACTAACTTGTAGCTTTAGATGAACACTGTGCAGAGGTCTCACTACACTAACTTGTAGGTTTAGCTGAACACTGTGAGCAGGACACACCGCACTAATTTGTAGTTTTAGCTGAACACTGTGAGGTGGACGCACCACACTAACTTGTAGTTTTAGCTGAACACTGTGAGCAGGATGCACCGCACTAACTTGTAGTTTTAGCTGAACACTGTGAGCAGGACGCACCACACTAACTTCTAGGTTTAGCTGAACACTGTGAGGTGGACGCACCACACTAACTTGTAGTTTTAGCTGAACACTGTGAGCAGGACGCACTGCACTAACTTGTAGTTTTAGCTGAACACTGTGAGCAGGACGCACCGCACTAACTTCTAGATTTAGCTGAACACTGTGAGGTGGACGCACCGCACTAACTTGTAGTTTTAGCTGAACACTGTGAGCAGGACGCACCGCACTAACTTGTAGGTTTAGCTGAACACTGTGAAGTGGACGCACCACACTAACTTGTAGTTTTAGCTTAACACTGTGAGCAGGATGCACTGCACTAACTTGTAGCTTTAGATGAACACTGTGCAGAGGTCTCACTACATTAACTTGTAGGTTTAGCTGAACACTGTGAGCAGGACGCACCGCACTAATTTGTAGTTTTAGCTGAACACTATGAGGTGGACGTACCACACTAACTTGTACTTTTTGGCTGAACACTGTGAGCAGGATGCACCGCACTAACTTGTAGGTTTAGCTGAACACTGTGAGGTGGACGCACCACACTAACTTGTAGTTTTAGCTGAACACTGTGAGCAGGACGCACCGCACTAACTTCTAGGTTTAGGTGAACACTGTGAGGTGGACGCACCACACTAACTTGTAGTTTTAGCTGAACACTGTGAGCAGGACGCACTGCACTAACAGTGTTCAGCTAAAACTACAAGTTAGTGCTTTAGATGAACACTGTGAGGTGGACGCACCACACTAACTTTTAGTTTTAGCTGAACACTGTGAGGTGGACGCACAGCTCTAACTTGTAGTTTTAGCTGAACACTGTGAGCAGGACGCACCACATAAACTTCTAGGTTTAGCTGAACACTGTGAGGTGGACGCACCACACTAACTTGTAGTTTTAGCTGAACACTGTGAGCAGGACGCACTGCACTAACTTGTAGCTTTAGATGAACACTGTGCAGAGGTCTCACTACACTAACTTGTAGGTTTAGCTGAACACTGTGAGGTGGACGCACCACACTAACTTGTAGTTTTAGCTGAACACTGTGAGCAGGACGCACTGCACTAACTTGTAGTTTTAGCTGAACACTGTGAGCAGGATGCACCGCACTAACTTCTAGGTTTAGCTGAACACATGTGAGGTGGACGCACCGCACTAACTTGTAGTTTTAGCTGAACACTGTGAGCAGGACGCACCGCACTAAATTGTAGCTTTAGCTGAACACTGTGAGGTGGATGCACCGCACTAACTTGTAGTTTTAGCTGAACACTGTGAGGTGGACGCACCACACTAACTTGTAGTTTTAGCTGAACACTGTGAGCAGGACGCACAGCACTAACTTGTAGTTTTAGCTGAACACTGTGAGCAGGACGCCCCACACTAACTTCTAGGTTTAGCTGAACACTGTGAGGTGGACGCACCACACTAACTTGTAGTTTTAGCTGAACACTGTGAGCAGGACGCACTGCACTAACTTGTAGTTTTAGCTGAACACTGTGAGCAGGACGCACCGCACTAACTTCTAGGTTTAGCTGAACACTGTGAGGTGGATGCACCACACTAACTTGTAGTTTTAGCTGAACACTGTGAGCAGGACGCACAGCACTAACTTGTAGCTTTAGATGAACACTGTGAGGTGGACGCACCACACTAACTTGTAGTTTTAGCTGAACACTGTGAGCAGGACGCACAGCACTAACTTGTAGTTTTAGCTGAACACTGTGAGCAGTACGCACCACACTAACTTCTAGGTTTAGCTGAACACTGTGAGGTGGACGCACCACACTAACTTGTAGTTTTAGCTGAACACTGTGAGCAGGACGCACAGCACTAACTTGTAGTTTTAGCTGAACACTGTGAGCAGGACGCACCACACTAACTTCTAGGTTTAGCTGAACACTGTGAGGTTGAAGTACCACACCAACTTGTAGTTTTAGCTTAACACTGTGAGCAGGACGCACTGCACTAACTTGTAGTTTTAGCTGAACACTGTGAGCAGGACGCACCGCACTAACTTCTAGGTTTAGCTGAACACTGTGAGGTGGACGCACCGCACTAACTTGTAGTTTTAGCTGAACACTGTGAGCAGGACGCACCGCACTAACTTGTAGTTTTAGCTGAACACTGTGAGCAGGATGCACTGCACTAACTTGTAGCTTTAGATGAACACTGTGCAGAGGTTCTCACTACCCTAACTTCTAGGTTTAGCTGAACACTGTGAGCAGGACGCACAGCACTAACTTGTAGTTTTAGCTGAATACTGTGAGCAGGACGCACCGCACTAACTTCTAGGTTTAGCTGAACACTGTGAGGTGGACGCACCACACTAACTTGTAGTTTTAGCTGAACACTGTGAACAGGATGCACTGCACTAACTTGTAGTTTTAGCTGAACACTGTGAGCAGGGCACACCGCACTAACGTGTAGGTTTAGCTGAACACTGTGAGCAGGACGCACTGCACTAACTTGTAGTTTTAGCTGAACACTGTGAGCAGGACGCACCGCACTAACTTCTAGGTTTAGCTGAACACTGTGAGGTGGACGCACCGCACTAACTTGTAGTTTTAGCTGAACACTGTGAGCAGGACGCACCGCACTAACTTGTAGGTTTAGCTGAACACTGTGAGCAGGACGCACCACACTAACTTGTAGTTTTAGCTGAACACTGTGAGCAGGATGCACTGCACTAACTTGTAGCTTTAGATGAACACTGTGCAGAGGTCTCACTACACTAACTTGTAGGTTTAGCTGAACACTGTGAGCAGGACGCACCGCACTAATTTGTAGTTTTAGCTGAACACTGTGAGGTGGACGCACCACACTAACTTGTAGTTTTAGCTGAACACTGTGAGCAGGATGCACCACACTAACTTGTAGGTTTAGCTGAACACTGTGAGGTGGACGCACCACACTAACTTGTAGTTTTAGCTGAACACTGTGAGCAGGACGCACCGCACTAACTTCTAGGTTTAGCTGAACACTGTGAGGTGGACGCACCACACTAACTTGTAGTTTTAGCTGAACACTGTGAGCAGGACGCACTGCACTAACTTGTAGCTTTAGATGAACACTGTGAGGATGACGCACCACACTAACTTGTAGTTTTAGCTGAACACTGTTAGCAGGACGCACAGCACTAATTTGTAGCTTTAGCTGAACACTGTGAGCAGGACGCACCACACTAATTTCTAGGTTTAGCTGAACACTGTGAGGTGGACGCACCACACTAACTTGTAGTTTTAGCTGAACACTGTGAGTAGGACGCACTGCACTAACTTTTAGTTTTAGCTAACCACTGTGAGCAGGACGCACCGCACTAACTTCTAGGTTTAGCTGAACACTGTGAGGTGGACGCACCGCACTAACTTGTAGTTTTAGCTGAACACTATGAGCAGGACGCATCGCACTAACTTGTAGGTTTAGCTGAACACTGTGAGGTGGACGCACCACACTAACTTGTAGTTTTAGCTGAACACTGTGAGCAGGATGCACTGCACTAACTTGTAGCTTTAGATTAACACTGTGCAGAGGTCTCACTACACTAACTTGTAGGTTTAGCTGAACACTGTGAGCAGGATGCACTGCACTAATTTGTAGTTTTAGCTGAACACTGTGAGGTGGACGCACCACACTAACTTGTAGTTTTAGCTGAACACTGTGAGCAGAACGCACCGCACTAACTTGTAGGTTTAGCTGAACACTGTGAGGTGGACACACCACGCTAACTTGTAGTTTTAGCTGAACACTGTGAGCAGGACGCACCGCACTAACTTCTAGGTTTAGCTGAACACTGTGAGGTGGACGCACCACACTAACTTGTAGTTTAAGCTGAACACTGTGAGCAGTGAGCAGGACGCACTGCACCAGCCTGTAGCTTTAAATGAACACTGTGCAGAGGTCTCACTACACTAACTTGTAGGTTTAGCTGAACACTGTGAGCAGGACGCACAGCACTAACTTGTAGTTTTAGCTGAACACTGTGAGCAGGATGCACCGCACTAACTTCTAGGTTTAGCTGAACACTGTGAGGTGGACGCACCACATTAACTTGTAGTTTTAGCTGAACACTGTGAACAGGATGCACTGCACTAACTTGTAGTTTTAGCTGAACATTGTGAGCAGGGCACACCGCACTAACTTGTAGGTTTAGCTGAACACTGTGAGGTGGACGCACCACACTAACTTGTAGTTTTAGCTGAACACTGTGAGCAGGATGCACTGCACTAACTTGTAGCTTTAGATGAACGCTGTGCAGAGGTCTCACTACACTAACTTGTAGGTTTAGCTGAACACTGTGAGCAGGACGCACCGCACTAACTTCTAGGTTTAGCTGAACACTGTGAGGTGGACGCACCGCACTAACTTGTAGTTTTAGCTGAATACTGTGAGCAGGACGCACCGCACTAACTTGTAGTTTTAGCTGAACACTGTGAGGTGGACGCACCACACTAACTTGCAGTTTTAGCTGAACACTGTGAGCAGGACGCGCTGCACTAACTTGTAGGTTTAGCTGAACACTGTGAGGTGGACGCACCACACTAACTTGTAGGTTTAGCTGAACACTGTGAGCAGGACACACCCCACTAACTTGTAGGTTTAGCTGAACACTGTGAGCAGGATGCACCCCACTAACTTGTAGTTTTAGCTGAACACTGTGAGCAGGACGCACTGCACTAACTGTAAATAGTCTAGCTGCCTGACTGTGGTGCTAATAGGATCAAAAGAACACCAGCAATTTTCTTTAGGTAGCTGTAAATACTGTAACAAGACAAGCCTGCCTGTCAGTAAGAAGATAACAGGAACGGATCTAGCTGAACACTGTGAGCAGGATGCACTGCACTAACTTGTAGCTTTAGATGAACACTGTGCAGAGGTCTCACTACGCTAACTTGTAGGTTTAGCTTAACACTGTGAGCAGGACTCACAGCACTAACTTGTAGTTTTAGCTGAACACTGTGAGCAGGACGCACCGCACTAACTTCTAGGTTTAGCAGAACACTGTGAGGTGGACGCACCGCACTAACTTGTAGTTTTAGCTGAACACTGTGAACAGGACGCACCGCACTAACTTGTAGGTTTAGCTGAACACTGTGAGGTGGATGCACCACACTAACTTGTAGGTTTAGCTGAACACTGTGAGCAGGACGCATCCCACTAACTTGTAGGTTTAGCTGAACACTGTGAGCAGGACGCACCCCACTAACTTGTAGTTTTAGCCGAACACTGTGAGCAGGACGCACTGCACTAACTGTAAATAGTCTAGCTGCCTGACTGTGGTACTAATAGGATCAAAAGAACACCAGCAATTTTCTTCAGGTAGCTGTAAATACTGTAACAAGACAAGCCTGTCTGTCAGTAAGAAGATAACAGGAACGGATCTAGCTAAACTGAATACAGTGTATATATATGTATGCAACACCTGGGATGCATATATATACACAATACACTGTAAGTGCAGCTAACTGACTGACTGTTCTGCCTAATCTATCTAACTCAAATCAAATGACACTGTCTGTCTGTCTCTCTATCTATGAATGCCGGAACACACACTACACAGGGCCGCCGTGTAGGCGGCCTTATATAGTGTGGGGCGTGTGCTAAATCCCCTGAGCCATAATTGGCCAAAGCCTCCTTGGCTTTGGCCAATTACGGCTCTCTGTTCAGACGGCGCTGTGATTGGCCAAGCATGCGGGTCATAGTGCATGCTTGGCCAATCATCAGCCAGCAATGCACTGCGATGCCTCAGTGAATTATGGGCAATGACGCGCCACACGAATTTGGCGCGAACGGCCCATATCGTTCGCAATTTGGCGAACGGGCGAACAGACGATGTTCAAGTCAAACATGGGTTTGACTCGAACACGCAGCTCATCCCTAAAAGAGATGAAAGCTATTGGCCACTGCCCCCTTTATAGTCCCGACGTACGTGTTTTATGTCACTGCGTTTAGAACGATCGGATTTTCCGACAACTTTGTGTGACCGTGTGTATGCAAGACAAGTTTGAGCCAACATCCGTCAGAAAAAATCCTAGGATTTTGTTGTCGGAATGTCCGAACAAAGTCCGACCGTGTGTACGGGGCATAAGTGTACTGTGTCCTCTGCACAGTGTGCACATAAAGCTACCTGAAGAAAATTGGTGGTGTTCTTCTGATTCTATTAGTACCACAGGCAGGCAGCTGCAGTATTTACAGTTAGTGTACTGTGTTCTCTGCCCAGTGTGCACCTAAAGCTACTTGAAGACAATTGCTGTTGCTCTGATCCTATTAATACCACAGGCAGGCAGCTGAAGTATTTACAGTTAGTGTACTGTGTTCTCTGCACAGTGTGCACCTAAAGCTACCTGAAGACAATTGCTGTTGTTCTGATCCTTTTAATACCACAGGCAGCTGCAGTATTTACAGTTATTGTACTGTGTTCTCTGCACAGTGTGCACCTAAAGCTACCTGAAGAAAATTGCTGGTGTTCTTCTGATCCTATTAGTACCACAGGCAGGCAGCTACATACGGTTAGTGTACTGTGTCCTCTGCACAGTGTGCACCTAAAGCTACATTAAGAAAATTGGAGGTGTTCTTCTGATCCTATTAGTACCACAGGCAGGAAGCTGCAGTATTTACAGTTAGTGTACTGCGTCCTCTGCACAGTTTGTAACCTAAAGCTATAGAAGTAGTACAGCGCTGACAAAATAATGTCCCTAAGAATCTTCAATTAACATAAATGTACATAAAGAGAGAAAGTAATGTCCATAAAGAGAGAGGAATTCCAGATGAGGATCCCAGTGTGCAAGTGATATCCAAATATGATGAGTGACTCATATAGTGATAAACCTCCACCAACAGTATCGCTAGCCGCTCACCTCAGCGAGTGGACCCCTGAATAAATTCAGTCAGGTCTCAAACAGCCTTTTCCCACAGTGGGAGATATACAGGAGCAGGTAACTGGAACCAGACAGCTTGCGGTCTCGTTGAGCGATCACATGCAATAGAATAAATAACATCTAGTGCTCTCTGTCTATAGCTTAAAAAGTTTTATTAAAAGTAGGTCAACTTACAAGAAAGGCACTGTTCCCCAGTGCGAAGGATAGAAACGTATAAGATACTCCACGGGAAACGGTAAGCAAGATGCGGGTGACGTCACGAGTCACGTGGTAATGATCCGTACGCGTTACGTCCCTTGTGATGGGCGGGACTTCTTCAGCGGCGACGGCATGACGTGGTGCACCCGCTTTAAATAGCTCAGCAGATCACCGCAGCCAATAGAGCAAATTGTATATAGATTACCATGGTAACCATTACTCAAAAACGGAAGTGTTAGCTTCTCATGATGGAACCATAAAGGGATTCGCTATAGCAGTAATAAATCACCGAAGCTAATCTCAAAAAATAACTAAACTTATAAAATGTTACTATGTGTAACTAATAAAAATGTGACCTCAAAGGGCGTCTAGTTATTGTGACAACCCGTATACTTGCTCAATTCCGTGGAACATCCTATTCACATGATGGAAAATAATGTTCATATATTCCAAACATATAAAAATTCTTATATAAAAGTTCTTATATAAAAAATCACATGAGAAAATTCATGTGAAAAAAAATTCATATAAAATTAACGATCTGAAATAAAACAATTTACGTCAAACTCGACGTTTAAGCCTCTAGGCAAGAGGACCTTAGTCTCATGGATCCAATGGGATTCCCTGCGGCTGAGCTGGCGAAGAAAGTTACCCCCCTCCAATGTTTATTAACTTTTTCAATCCCCCAGAATTTTAATCCTCTGGGGTTTTGGGCATGCACCATTTTGAAATGTTTTGAAACATTGTGGGTTTTTAGTCCTTTCTCAATATTATTGACGTGCTCGCCTAGACGCACATGCAGGGGCCTGGAGGTCCTTCCAATATATTGGAGGCCACATCCACACTCCAACATATATACAACTCCAACTGTCGTGCAGGTAATCAATTGATCAATTTTGTATTCCCTGCCTGTTGAGGTAGCAACAAATTGTTTACGTTTTTTGTCATTACATTTAGAATGTCTGCAGGCTGTGCAACGCCCACAGGCATAGAAACCTGAGAGGAAAGAGAATAATCTATTATCTGCTTGTGTGGGAGGATCTACCACTCTAGGTGCTAGACGGTCTCTTAAAGACAGGGCCTTCTTGTAGATAAAAAACGGACGTGGTGGCAATAGGGGACCCAGCACGCGATCTTGTTTCAAGATTGGCCAGTTCTTAGCAACCAGCTTTTCGAATTGCTTATACTGGACATTGTAATTAAGTAACATTTTAAAATTAGGGGCATTATTACTGGTATCTCTGACTTTATTGGAGATCAACTCTGACCTGTCCATGGCTAAAACTTTTTCCATATCACTCTTTAAGGCTAGTTGATCATAACCTTTTTCTTGAAATTTAGAGGTAAGTAACATGGATTGAGAGACAAACTCACTATCATCAGTGCAATTTCGTCTAAGCCTCACAAACTGTCCCTTGGGGATGTTACATAGCCATGATTTGTGATGGCAACTCTCTAATGGGATGAATGAGTTTCGGTCAGTGGGTTTTTGGTAATTGCATAATTTAAACTTGTTATCTTCCCTCCGGATCTCCAAGTCTAAGAACACTATTTTATCCTCGCTAAAATTCCAAGTTAATTGAATATTTTTGGTATTAGCATCTAAAGTTTGTACAAAGGTAGCCAGACTAGAATGGTCTCCCTCCCAAACTAATACCAGATCGTCTATGTACCGTTTGTAGCAAACTAATTGTGGGGGTCTGTGCCTAAATACTGCATCTTCCTCCCAGTGGGCCATGAACAAGTTGGCCACACTGGGAGCAAAGCGGGCACCCATCGCAACACCCCTCTTTTGTAAATAAAAGTGACGACTAAACCAAAAATAATTCTTCTCTAAACAGAAACGCAAACTCTTCAGTAGGAAGTTCTTATGTTTACTTACTAGATGTTATTTATTCTATTGCATGTGATCGCTCCACGAGACTGCAAGCTGTCTGGTTCCAGTTACCTGCTCCTGTATATCTCCCACTGTGGGAAAAGGCTGTTTGAGACCTGACTGAATTTATTCAGGGGTCCACTCGCTGAGGTGAGCGGCTAGCGATACTGTTGGTGGAGGTTTATCACTATATGAGTCACTCATCATATTTGGATATCACTTGCACACTGGGATCCTCATCTGGAATTCCTCTCTCTTTATGGACATTACTTTCTCTCTTTATGGACATTTATGTTAATTGAAGATTCTTAGGGACATTATTTTGTCAGCGCTGTACTGCTTCTATATATTTGTTCTGTTGGATTTGATAGATTTTATCCTCAGTATTCAGCTGCTTTAGCATATTATACAAGGGATTAGAGCTGGTTGAATTTCTTATTATTGTCTTTTACCTTAATTTATCACAATTTCAGCAGCTATCATGGATGTATTTTTTTATTTAGAAAAACGTGAAGTTAAATTGGACGAGGTCTTTTCCCATGGTCCCATGTCTGAACAAAATAATGATTTAACCTCTTCCTTCAAAAAATTAAATCATATTTTTGAGAAAAAGGTAAAGACATGGTGGGACATTACCTCATTCAATCAGTATATCTCTTCCAATCTGGTCCCCAGAAGACTTAGGTGGGACATCCCACCGAATGATGGTCTTTTTGATGAGGAATCAATGTTGGAATGGAAGAATTTTTTTGTTAAAAAGGGCTCAGAATTATTACAACTACTACTTATACGTAAACAAAGGAAAATGGAACTCCTTGAGTCACAAATTAGTGATCTTAGGAAATCCATCGAGCATTATAAAAACAGTGAAGAGTTCAAAAAATTATCCACTGACCTTGGCAACAGGCTTGCCAAATGGGATGTTGAAGCTCAAAATAAGAAAAAGAAAAAATATATTAGAGATTGTGATGATTTTAGGAATGGTAACATTTTTAAATGGCAGACTGGTCCTGCCCCCCCTATATCAGAGGTAAATCCCAATCTACCCCAGGTGGAACCGAATTCTAACTCAGGTAGATTTTTACCGGTTATGTCCAATTCCTATAACCATCCCCCCTCTGCACCTTCTAATAATAGAGGAGGTTTAGCTAAGAGAAGGGATTTTAAGGGGAAGAGAGGGAAAGGCAAACAACATGGCCCCCCTGGGACCCCTATCAGGGACACCCCTTATTATTCCTATCATCGACAAAATTATGAATCTCCTTGTAGATGGGAAGATCATAGGCAGAATTATCATGACTACCATGATTATTCTAACAATTATGGAAGAAGGGATATGCCCCAACCCATACGTGGAGAATCATTACCCTTATCTAATAGATTTACCCCTCTTCAACATCATAATTCCAATGAGGAAGGGGATTTTTCGGGGGCTCAGAGTGGGCCGGGGAGGGGAGCTCTGATGCCTCCGCCCAATCATATGGAATGGTGGAGACATCAATCGCAACCATCCCCACAAACAAAAGACCTATCCAGAAAAAGAGGGAGAGAGGAAGGAGAGGGGGCAGGAGATTACAAAAAGAAAAAGCCCCATTAGGCCCTATTGGCTCAGGTATATATAATTTGAGTAGTTGTGTCTTGAGTGAAAATGAAATGAAAGTCCTAGACAGAGGGCTCAAATTCGCTCCAGTTCACAACATGAACAAATTCCAAACTTATGTGAGTATCCATAAATTTGTCAGGAATCTAAATATGAGGAAGTACTTTTTGTCAAACCCTACCAGAATCCCTGCCATTACAAAAGGTTCACATTCCGGTTTAAGGAATAAATCTACTTTCAATCCTCTGAACCCGGATAATAAATATTTGGAAGTGTTCAAAAACATGTTGTTTAACGATCTAGAGAAGATGAAAGTAAGAAAAGTATTGGACCCACAGTATATTAGGCAAGGTATGAAAACTCTGGAGGCTAGAAATGATATAATTATACGCCCAGCAGATAAGGGTGGGGGTCTAGTTATTCTGGACAAATCCAAATATCTCGCAGAGCTTGTTAGATTGCTGGATGACCCAGATACCTATCAGATTCTTAATAAGGACCCCATGTTGATTTACAAGGATGAATTACACTGGCTTGTGGAAGAAGGAAAGACATTGGGGATCCTGACAAAGAAGGAGGCGTCTTACTTGGACCCCCTATTTTGCAGAACTCCCATTATATATTGTCTTCCGAAAATCCATAAGGATATTATTGACCCCCCTGGTAGGCCTATAGTCAATGGTATTGACTCTATTTCCTCCAGGGTGGGTCAATATATAGATCATTTCCTCCAACCGCTAGTGAATCAAACTGAAGCGTTCCTGAAGGACACGAAACATGTTATTCAAATTATGGAGTCCACCAGTTGCTCCTCTCCTTGTATTCTGGCTACAGCCGACGTAGGGTCCCTGTACACTATTATCGGACATGAAGATGCTCTATCTTCAGTACAATGGGCCTTATCCAAATTTTCTGACCTCTCAAGTAAACATAAGAACTTCCTACTGAAGAGTTTGCGTTTCTGTTTAGAGAAGAATTATTTTTGGTTTAGTCGTCACTTTTATTTACAAAAGAGGGGTGTTGCGATGGGTGCCCGCTTTGCTCCCAGTGTGGCCAACTTGTTCATGGCCCACTGGGAGGAAGATGCAGTATTTAGGCACAGACCCCCACAATTAGTTTGCTACAAACGGTACATAGACGATCTGGTATTAGTTTGGGAGGGAGACCATTCTAGTCTGGCTACCTTTGTACAAACTTTAGATGCTAATACCAAAAATATTCAATTAACTTGGAATTTTAGCGAGGATAAAATAGTGTTCTTAGACTTGGAGATCCGGAGGGAAGATAACAAGTTTAAATTATGCAATTACCAAAAACCCACTGACCGAAACTCATTCATCCCATTAGAGAGTTGCCATCACAAATCATGGCTATGTAACATCCCCAAGGGACAGTTTGTGAGGCTTAGACGAAATTGCACTGATGATAGTGAGTTTGTCTCTCAATCCATGTTACTTACCTCTAAATTTCAAGAAAAAGGTTATGATCAACTAGCCTTAAAGAGTGATATGGAAAAAGTTTTAGCCATGGACAGGTCAGAGTTGATCTCCAATAAAGTCAGAGATACCAGTAATAATGCCCCTAATTTTAAAATGTTACTTAATTACAATGTCCAGTATAAGCAATTCGAAAAGCTGGTTGCTAAGAACTGGCCAATCTTGAAACAAGATCGCGTGCTGGGTCCCCTATTGCCACCACGTCCGTCTTTTATCTACAAGAAGGCCCCGTCTTTAAGAGACTGTCTAGCACCTGGAGTGGTAGATCCTCCCACACAAGCAGATAATAGATTATTCTCTTTCCTCTCAGGTTTCTATGCCTGTGGGCGTTGCACAGCCTGCAGACATTCTAAATGTAATGACAAAAAATGTAAACACTTTGTTGCTACCTCAACAGGCAGGGAATACAAAATTGATCAATTGATTACCTGCACGACAGTTGGAGTTGTATATATGTTGGAGTGTGGATGTGGCCTCCAATATATTGGAAGGACCTCCAGGCCCCTGCATGTGCGTCTAGGCGAGCACGTCAATAATATTAAGAAAGGACTAAAAACCCACAATGTTTCAAAACATTTCAAAATGGTGCATGCCCAAAACCCCAGAGGATTAAAATTCTGGGGGATTGAAAAAGTTAATAAACATTGGAGGGGGGGTAACTTTCTTCGCCAGCTCAGCCGCAGGGAATCCCATTGGATCCATGAGACTAAGGTCCTCTTGCCTAGAGGCTTAAACGTCGAGTTTGACGTAAATTGTTTTATTTCAGATCGTTAATTTTATATGAATTTTTTTTCACATGAATTTTCTCATGTGATTTTTTATATAAGAACTTTTATATAAGAATTTTTATATGTTTGGAATATATGAACATTATTTTCCATCATGTAAATAGGATGTTCCACGGAATTGAGCAAGTATACGGGTTGTCACAATAACTAGACTCCCTTTGAGGGAGCGGGTCACATTTTTATTAGTTACACACAGTAACATTTTATAAGTTTAGTTATTTTTTGAGATTAGCTTCGGTGATTTATTACTGCTATAGCGAATCCCTTTATGGTTCCATCATGAGAAGCTAACACTTCCGTTTTTGAGTAATGGTTACCATGGTAATCTATATACAATTTGCTCTATTGGCTGCGGTGATCTGCTGAGCTATTTAAAGCGGGTGCACCACGTCATGCCGTCGCCGCTGAAGAAGTCCCGCCCATCACAAGGGACGTAACGTGTACGGATCATTACCACGTGACTCGTGACGTCACCCGCATCTTGCTTACCGATTCCCGTGGAGTATCTTATACGTTTCTATCCTTCGCACTGGGGAACAGTGCCTTTCTTGTAAGTTGACCTACTTTTAATAAAACTTTTTAAGCTATAGACAGAGAGCACTAGATGTTATTTATTCTATTGCATGTGATCGCTCCACGAGACAGCAAGCTGTCTGGTTCCAGTTACCTGCTCCTGTATATCTCCCACTGTGGGAAAAGGCTGTTTGAGACCTGACTGAATTTATTCAGGGGTCCACTCGCTGAGGTGAGCGGCTAGCGATACTGTTGGTGGAGGTTTATCACTATATGAGTCACTCATCATATTTGGATATCACTTGCACACTGGGATCCTCATCTGGAATTCCTCTCTCTTTATGGACATTACTTTCTCTCTTTATGGACATTTATGTTAATTGAAGATTCTTAGGGACATTATTTTGTCAGCGCTGTACTGCTTCTATATATTTGTTCTGTTGGATTTGATAGATTTTATCCTCAGTATTCAGCTGCTTTAGCATATTATACAAGGGATTAGCACTGGTTGAATTTCTTATTATTGTAACCTAAAGCTATCTGAAGACAATTGCTTTTGTTCTGATCCTATTAATACCACAGGCAGGCACCTGCAGTATTTACAGTTAGTGTACTGTGTCCTCTGCACAGTGTGCACCTAAAGCTACCTGAAGACAATTGCTATTTGTAACGAGCCCCTGCTCGCTCGGTTCCACTCTCCCGACACTCCTCTGTGGCTATAGAATCAGATTGCAGATCGCAACATCTGATGGTTTCGGTCATCCGATGCTCCAGGACTAGAACTACAGCTATGTTCCGTTCTAATCAGTTGTGTAGCTCAGAACAAACACCAGGCAGGCTGTATGTAAGTTCCACCAGGAATCTCTTTTATTGAAAAATACAGGCTCTTTTATACAGTAAAAGAGGAGGTGCATACCTCCGGCTCATATTACTCTGAACATACACCTGTGACCAGAAACCTAATTAACATGGGCTAATTAACTAATACCTTTAGACAGCCTAGATGTGTAAGACATGACCTTTAGGCCAGACTGGCCGTCTTGTAGCTCAGAAAACCCAATCAACATTATCACAATAGCAGAGTTAATTAACACAAACAACAATAGGGGTCTAATGTCTCTTAGATCCCATACTAGAGACTTATTTACAATACACATTCTAGCAGGCAACAGACAGACAGGTGGCTGGAATTTACATCAGCATCTCCTAACAGTATTTGTCCCAGCATTATGAGTCAGCCACTATTTCTAATATGGCAAATCCAGGGTCCCCAGAGTCTGTGTGTCCTGGGTGACCAGGACCCGAATCCACAGTAATACCACCTCAAGGGTCCCCAGGCATACAGCTCACAAAGAGCACTGTTCCCCCAAATGCCAGGGCCCACGATCGATCAGCAAGAGGCTAGCATTCAGTCGCCTCCAAAAGTCGCTCTCCCGGCTAGGTCTGTCACATTTCTCCCTTTCGGCAGGAGACTAACACAGGAGGAGACCCCAGACGGGTTGACTCCGAAGTTAGTCAGTAGTTCCAGTCCTCTAATGCCTGTACCCACACAGTACCCCAAACAAATTGTTCCAAACAAAGCATTACTCACCCAGCCAACCTCTGCCTCTCTCAGAGAACATATCTGCCGCTGGGGGGAGGCCTGGACTGGCCCTTCTCCCTGGAGTCCTTTCTGCCGCTGGAGAGAAGACAGGGTGTCTGGGCTCACCCCATCATGCTGTTGGGGATCTGGGCCGACTGCCCAGCATCCCTGGGGTATACAGGTGGAGACTGAAGTCCCATCAACCTTCACAGGAAATCCATCCTCTGTTAGTTGAGGGCAGAGTCCAGCAGTATTTGGCCCTGTTGCCAGCCCTTCTGCTGGAAACCCCACACCAACTGCTCTGGCTAACTGTTGGGGCAGGAGGCTGGAATCCTTCACACCAAACTGTGTAGCTGCCATTGGGGAGGTGAGCCGGCTGCTTCCTTTTCCATTCCCTCATCTGGATGTTGTGATGATATGTCTGTGGTACTGTCTCCCAGGTGCATGGATCTTTGCTGGGGAGGAAAGACCACTTCCTCCGACCTGGCCAACTGTTGGGGAGGGATGACAAACACCTCCTCTTCCTTCTCCCTCTGTATCCTGATCTGCTGCTGGGAAGTGACCACCTCCTTCTCACCCTGAGCCTCCGGAACCGCCGCAGGTGTAGGGCAGAGATCTTGGACCCTCTGTCTGGTTGCCAGCGCTTCAGCTGGGGAAGTTCCTTGTAACTTCACAGATACTTCTGTTGGTGCTGGGCAGAGCACAGTGAAGTTTGGCCCTAATAACAGCTCTTCTTCTGCTGGAGGCTCACCAGGTTGTTCTTCCTCAGCAGAAAAGTCTATCAAATCCCCTGTCTCTGCAACTGGTGTTTGGGGATAAAGGTTCACCATCTCCTCTCCGTGGAACCCAGAAGATGCTATCAGTGCTGGGCAGAGCACAGTGAAGTTTGGCCCTAATAACAGCTCTTCTTCTGCTGGAGGCTCACCAGGTTGTTCTTCCTCAGCAGAAAAGTCTATCAAATCCCCTGTCTCTGCAACTGGTGTCTGGGGATAAAGGTTCACCATCTCCTGTCCCTGGAACCCAGAAGATGCTATCAGTGCTGGGCAGAGGTTAGCAGAGCTCTGCTCTGTTGTCAGCACTTCAGGTTTGGAGACGGCAATCTTCAGATTTTCCACTGCCGATTCTCTGGCATGCTGCTGGACAGGGACATTCCTCCATCCAAGATCATCCAATGCAGAAACAGATTCATCAAGGTCAGTCAGCACTTGCTGCATCCACCATAAGACCTCCACCTCCATAGCTGCGGGGCGAGGTTGGTCAAGCACACTGTTACTCTGCCACATTGTCAACTCTTCTGCCAGGATTTCAGAGTTGTCGACTGGTATTTCCTGATAGTCCCAGGTAAAGGGAGCACCACCCTGCTGCTGAGCAGAGTCTAACAGCTGTCTATAGGCGATTTCCAGCTCCCATTCCTGAACGGGCAGAAACTCCAAATCTTCCTGTGCCGAGTACACTTCTGAGACATTCAATCTTCGCTCTCTGTGCTCCATTATTTCCTCCAAACGCCACTCCCGATCACTCCCAAACTCAGGGTCCCTGGACAGCCTCCAGTATAACAATCCCAGGCCATCGCAGTCAAAGCCTTCCGTGGGGCTGTCATCCGCTGTCCACGGGCACATTTGGGCTGCATACCACTGGATGGCTCTGTAGCTCTCGTCCAACTGCATTTCTGTCCGGATCAGCCTGCTTAACTCGGCTGTCCACTCCTGGTTCAGCTGTTCCCCCAATAAAAGCATTCGCACTTCATACTGTGACCAGTACCTTACATGGATGGAGGGG